>NC_143042.1:11492500-11792500 GCF_057628025.1 Oncorhynchus mykiss | reverse complement strand
TTGTTCAATCTCTTGCAGGTCCCAGGTCATATTTTCCAAATGCATCTAAAAAAGTTGACATAGCTTAAATAAATGCGTGAAAAGATTGCTGCTTTACTTAAAATCAGGACACTGTATAGAAAGTGTTTCTGTCTGTCTGGTGAATGCAGGAATCGGTCATCGAGCCTGGGACCACAGCCTGGGACAACTGGGTGTCTGCAGACACACCTGTCTACAGACAGTTCTGGCTCTTTGACGTGCAGAACCCACAGGATGTGGTGGAGAATGGGTCAAAGCCCACATTGGTGGAGAAAGGGCCCTACACATACAAGTAGGTCCCTACTCACTCAGATGCCTCTAAAAGATCAACAAAATGATGTATATACGATGTGCATCATCTCTGTTAGGTGATTTCAATGCTGTATAGAGGAAGAAAACCTATGGTGTTGTTCATCTCCACTTTGTATTCTAAATATAATTGGATGACTTTGAATTATAAATTGCTCTTTAATATCTACTACTAATATAGATGAAGAGAAAACACCTATATTTGAATACATCTAATCTAGAATCCAATCTAATATGATATAATGTACGAGAGATTAAAAGTCACTGGGTGAGAAAGCAGGAGACGAAAGGGTGGGTGACACTCGTCCGTGTGTGTCTCTCTACCCATCAGGACGCGGTACCTGCCCAAAGAGAACATCACGGCCAACCCAGAGAACCACACCATCTCCTTCCTGCTCCCTGCGGGGGCCATATTTGAGCCCTCCCTGTCTGTGGGGTCTGAGGAGGACAGTGTCACCTCCCTCAACCTGGCTGTGGCTGTAAGTGGGTGACACCTCATTATCTTGTGATGGCTCTCTCTACCTGTCTGAGTGGATGTTGTGTATTCCACCTCTGTCGAGGTTCCTTTGTCTGGAGTAGAGAAAAAGGACAATAAGGAGAGCTGGGGTTGAAGGGAACCAAGTGTCTGGATTAAATGAGCACAACATAAGTTATGTTATGCTTGTTCTTCTAGAAAGTTCTCCCATCTCCACAGAGGAACTCTAGAGCTCTTTCAGAATGACCATCACAAATCCTTCGACCTCATGGCTTGGTTTTTGTTTTTTGATCTGACATGCACTGTCAGGTGGATTCCAATCAAGTTGTAGAAACATCTTGGCCTCCCAAGTGGCGTAGTGGTCTAAGACTGTGCCACTAGAGATCCTGGTTCGAGTCCAGGCTCTGTCGCAGCCGACAGGGAGACCCATGGCGCGGCGCACAATTGTCCCAGCGTCGTCCGGGTTAGGGGAGAGTTTGGCCGGCAGGGATGTTCTTGTCCGATCACGCACTGGCGACTCCTGTGGCGGGCCGGGCACAATGCAAGATTGGATACCACGAAATTGGGGAGAAAAGCGGGCATTTAATTATTATTTTTTTAATTAAAGAAAAAGAGAAAAGAAAAAGGATGAAACAGGATGCACCTGAGCTTCATTTCGAGTCTCATAGCAAAGGGTCTGAATACTTATGTAAATAAGGTATTTCTGTTTTTATATGTTATATATTTGCAAATTAAAACCTGTTTATGCTTTGTCATTATGGGGTATTGTGTGTTGATTGCTGAGTATTTGTTTTATTTAATCAATTTTAGAACAAGGCTGTAACCAATCAAAATGTCAAGTGGTCTGACTACTTCCCGAAGGCACTGTAGATAACAGATCGGGACCTTTGTATTCTATATGTTTAAGGATCTATGAGGTTAGAGTCAATAATACAACCATTTGTAGGACACAGCCCTCTCTCGCACGTCACCACATCAGTCATAAAACCTTTCTGTTGCAATCCTCTATCTGCATGAGCTGGGGAAGCAGTAATATGCAGGTGTGCTGACATTATGTAATGTACTCGTTTTGAATCATGGAAATGCAACTTCCTTTTTCTTCTCCTTCCTTTCAGGGTGGGTACAAGTTGTTACCCCCATGGGTACTGGAAGCTGCAATAAAGTTAAACAATGTCTCCCTCTTCCAGCGACGGACAGTGAGGGAAATACTCTGGGGTTACAAAGACCCCATTCTGAAAGGGACACTGGGCCTCTTTTTTCCTGTAAGCTCACCAGCATATCATTTTCACACACCTTCCCTATGTAGAATAATACAAATCCTTTATTTTCATACACCTTCCCTATATAGAATAATACAAATCCTTTATTTTCATACACCTTCCCTATATAGAATAATACAAATCCTTTATTTTCATACACCTTCCCTATATAGAATAATACAAATCCTTTATTTAGTTTTATATGTACGTTATTCTAAAAAATACCAATCTACATTATTTATGTTACATTCACTGAAAATGTAAGAATAACTTAATGAAATGTCATGTACTATGGTGTGATGTGCTGTTTCCTCAGTACAACGGCACATATGATGGGCCATACAATGTCTTCACGGGCAAGGATGACATCTCTAAAGTGTCTATCATTGACAGCTGGCGGGGGGAAAAGTGAGTCTATCTTGAGCCTCCACACACTGAAGTTGATGGAGAGTTGTTGTGAGGGTTGAATCTAAATAGTGCAATGAGTACACACTAATCTTCCCCCCATATCATAACAGGGACCCATGATGTAATTCTCTTACCGTTTTTCCGTTACCAGATGTAAATCCACTTCACCTATTGTAATATCAATAAACAAAATAAAAAATAAATAAACTGTAATTCTGTTAGAAAAATGTGCATCTGCACAGTTCTAGTAAACGTTGTTTTGTGACATTTTCTGTGTAAATTGTTCAAAGTAGTCCTTGTGCATAGAGTTGCATGGTTTGTTGTTAAACTTTGAAATCAATGCTTTTTGTTTGGCGTACATCTTAAAGTGAAACATCTGAGTCTGTTACCGTTACCGTACCGTCCATATTGTCAGTTCAGTCTAATGGCGTCATGGATTTACAGCATCATCTGTAGAATTCTCCTGGCAAACCATGTAAAACCACAGGTCTTTGGTGAGTGTAGGCAGGCTGCGGACTGGCTATCTGGTATTTTGGGCAAAAGCCAGATGGGCTGGTCCATTTATAGCACAGTAGGCCTGTCTAACTAGTTTTTTTTTGTGCCCCAAATAATGATCTGGCTAATAATGGGGGCCTCAAAGAAAATAAATAGGCCGGTGTGGGGGCCTCAAGGAAAACAATATGCTGGTATGTTTGAAATGCCAGGGCCAATTTATTGTCCCAATCCACCCCTGAATGTAGGTAGTTTTTGTCTGGGTCGTATTACCCAATAACTGATGGCTTTACTGATTTCTCTGTAATAGGAAGGTGTCTTTCTGGAACAACACATACTGCGACATGATCAACGGCACAGGTACAGTCACCCAAATACCCAGGCAGCAAACAATTTGCATTGAATCACTGTCTTGTTGAATTACATTTTACTCACACAACCAAAACATTTCAAATGCATAAGAAATCAATTAAGAACACTGGAGAATCATTACTAAATCATCTTATACTCCCATGGTTAATATATTCAATTCTATGTTCTTTACCATTGTTCTGACGATTTTCATCAGATGGCTCGTCATTCTCTCCCTTCCTGGACAAGAAGAAGCCTCTGTACTTCTTCTCCCCTGACATCAGCAGGTGGAGTGATCATTTACCTATTGGGGTGGAAAGTAATGTTCAGATCTAATGTAGACTGGTGTTACGGTATACGATGACAAGTGGAGATGATAACACATCAATGTTCAGATCTCATGTAGACTGGTGTTATGGTATACAAAGACAAGTGGAGATGATAACTGATTCTGTTTTGCAGAGGCCCTAGTCTGTAAAGCAACTTCTATCAGCTTTAATCCTGTTCACTGCCGTCATACAGTCAATAGAAATGTACTACTTGTTTATCATACCCCTTAAAGTCTGGAAGGAACTCTTCACTAAGTAGGGCCCCTGATCTTCTATTCCCATCACTTTTGAAGATGCCCTTTTAATCATGACCACAAGAGGTCAGGCCCTGGAAAAAACAAAGAGCCTTGTCTCATAAAAGCACTTTTCTTCAATGTCTTCAGGTCTGTGTCAGCTGAGTATGAGAGGAGCCTGAACCTGAAGGGGATCGAGGTGTACCGGTTCAAACTGCCCCCGCTCACCCTAGCCTCCCCTGCAGTCAACCCAGACAACCAGTGCTTCTGCACGGACTCCGTGGTCTCTAAGAACTGCACATCGGCCGGAGTCCTGGACATCAGCTCCTCTCGTGGTGAGGGACACGGGCAACAGTCACTAACTGGTTCCTGCACTGCTGGACATCAGCAGATAAAAATCATAATATGATCTATTAGCACTGTATGAATGGCACAGAAGTCTAATAAATTAATATTTTTGTCATGTCAGCAGACGCTCTTATCCAGAGAGACTTACAGGAGCAATAAAGGGTTAATAGCAACTAGCATTTACTGTAGTTCCATTGGACTACAAGCAGGTCCCAGAGTTTTTCCTGGTCAGGGAAAACTGTGGGTTCTACAAGTACTGTAAGCATGCCCTGTGTACAGTACCAGGTGATCAACGTGTCCATCTTTGATATTCTCAACCAGGACAACCAGTCTACATCTCCCTGCCTCACTTCCTGCATGGTAGTCCATACCTGGTTGAAGATGTGGAGGGCCTTGGTCCTAGTGAGGAGCATCACGTCACGTTCCTGGATGTGGAACCGGTGAGAGCCCTGCGTCCATTCACCTTTCACCTCTGACCTCTAGAAGATGTCAAAAGACCTTCCCAACTATGCAGTCATCCGTGAATATGCTCCCAAAAAAGTCTTAGCACGCATAGTATTCTTGTGCTGTTCTCTCAATAAGCGACATCTTTTTGCTCTCGCATCTATTTAGATTTTGACAGATCCTGGTTGTCTGTTGCTGGCGTGTACAGTACAGTAGGCCTAACTGCTGTGGGAATAAATGTGTTTGGTGTTTGTTTCCGTCAGACCACGGGGTTCAGTCTGAGGTTCGCTAAGAGACTGCAGGTGAACATGATGTACGGCCCCTCCAAGATCATCACGTAGGTTTAATGTCTCGGTCTATTATTTTCCCGTACTTTACTATTGTATGTACAGACACTCATCCAAGGATATCTCACTCTCATTACATATTCTCCAGGGTGTTAAAGAAAGTGAAGGACTACACCGTGCTCCCTATAGTTTGGCTAAATGAGGTAAGTCATTTGAGCTGTACTTACTGCTGCCAGGCCTTACTTCTAAAACTTTTAAACTTGCGTTTGTTATGGCACATTTCCAAAGTATTTCCTGAGTATATAACCTCTCGTTTCTGTACGTGCTACACCTCAACGACTGTCTGTTTCCACAGACGGCATCCCTGGATGACGAGACAGCGGACAGGTTTAAGAAGGAGCTGTTATCTCGTGTTGACATGCTGGAGACGGTGCAGTTCACGCTGATAGGCTTAGGGTCAGCAGCCTTGGTACTCTGCACAGTGGCACATTGTTTGGTAAGCAGAAACAACAACAAGCTTGTGTGAGAGGGACAATGCTGCTGGACAACAGAGGAACAGCGGGGGTACAAGGACATCAGTGTGCTGTAACTTGTCACTTAATATCACGCACGTTCATCATTTGTGTTATTTACAATGTCAAAATTCTTGCTCTGATACAAAGCGAGGATATATTGTAGACATTGTGGGAGTTAGAATGTACTTTTTATTTGTACAAATTCTTATAAAACTGTTCCTTTATGTTATTGTAATTTGATTTGCACACACCTCCCGGCTAGATTTTGGTCAGGGATCCTGAAAGCTAGAATATACGGCGGTTAAAATTGCTATGACATTAACGTAGCGAACATTCATGACTCCAATAAAAAGAAATCAAGCTGATTCAAATGTATTCAACTTAATCTCGGCTCCCACTGAAGTTGAGCCATGAATATCAATGGAGGCAGGAACGGGGAGGAAGTGAAGTTGTTTTATGATACCCTGCTTCTCAAGGGGTCTTAAGCTAGACTCATGCCGTGCCATAACCCTACTTAAACTGGCCCACCTAACCAGCTTAGGTTCTCTCATTACTGGAACAAACCGCTCTATTGTACATTTGAAGACAAATTATTCAGTTTCCCTTTCACCTCATGTGGCCCGTAAATCAAAATGAGAGTGAAAACAACCCCATACGGATGATTATTCTGTGGTTTCTGCATGGCACTTGGGTTTGTTTGGTAAGAAAGCACTGTTTTTCCCCGCAAGGAACCCTCCCTTAGTTTTAAGGGGTTTAAGGTGACCATTTGCCGGTTCCCGGGGCGCTTTGATACCGCTGTCTACTCTAGAGAGTACAGTAACAGTGGAAAGTGTTTCATTGAGATTGAACGAGAAATCTTTACTTGCCTTAGTGCTCCTCAGCTCTCTAGCCTTCCCTGCACCAGCACACTCTAAAGCAGCCATTTTCTTTCTAAGCCAGATCTTCTAAGATGTGTGGCTGTTTGAAAATGAATAATAAGTACTGAATATGAATCTACAAACGGAAACTAACCAATATTCAATGCTAGTTCTAACAGCAGCTACTGATATCTTAATTTAAATATTCTGAAGGAAAGTAGGTCATGCCTAAGTATAATTTCTCAAGTATTTAAACTTGTGGATACCTAATAAATCACATTGTAAATCTATTCAGCTTCACTTGGAGTCATTACACTGTTTCCCAGAATTCTTTCCCGTTTCCCATATCCACCCTATTTGCATGGGCAGCTTCTTCCTACCCATAATTCCTCAGAAGGGACCCCTGACCTTTTTCTCAATATTAATGCTGCATTCACGTGCTAGTCGAAAATGTAAGTTTCCGACTTGCTAACTGGTTGTAGTTATTATACACGTACCGCGTTCAACCAGTTAGTAATATGGATATTTCAGATTTCCAACTAGCACATGAACACGGCAAATATCTAGCCAACAGAACAGTAATGTGATTGTTTTCATTCATCATACAATTTCATCAGTGGAAGCTGCTGAGGGGAGGACGGCTCATAATAAATGGCTGGAATGGAGTAAATGGAATGGCATCAAATGCATGGAAACCATGTCTAAGATGTATTTGATACCACTCCACCAATTCCACTCTAGACATTACCATAAGCCTCCCCCCAATTAAAAGGTGCCACCAACCTCATGAATTCCATGCATTCAATAAATCGATGTAATTCCTAAGCGTGACTGAACAGTGAAAGTGTATCACATCTGAAGAGATAAGTGAAATATGGGGACTTCCTGCTCCTTGGAATGATCCTGTTGTTCCTTTCCTGTCAGATTCATCTCTGACTACCTACAACCTAAATGTAGGACTTTCAAAGTAGTTTCTAAATGCATTTATTCAGGCTGTCATTACATTAATAAATAGAAATACACCAGTTTTATGATGACATGGAAATGACATTGAACATCACTATGACGACACTTTTGTTAAACGTTTGACTCGACCTCAACTCGTCAGTCTAGAGATTTATGTTTTCAGGAAAAGCCAGACCTTCAAAAAAATATTTTGTCAAACAGAAAATATAGCTCTACGATTTGCAGATACGGTCAAGAATGTTTGATGAAATATGTTAAATTATATACACTAGGGTCACATTCCAAAGCGCAGATCCACAAAAACTGGACACAATGACATAAGTTACAATGATGAAAAATAAAGAATGAAAAACACTCTGTACACATACAGACCCTGAATACATCTACACAGACTATACTTCTGAGACAAACAGGAGAGAGCTATTCACACTATAGAAAACAGAGAGCGCCAATCTGACCATCTCACAAACTGTGAACGAAATGATTAGAATGATATTCAAGTTAAATGGTCGTCATGGTTATTTTTGATCGTGCACGTCTGCCTTGCTGTACGTGAAATTAAAACTCCGTAAGGGGATGAAATATATCTCATCAAATCATGGATCAAGAAAATGCAAACCCCAAAATCAGGAGTGTACATGCATGTACCTGAATACAAAAGCTAGGATGTGCGTCACTGCTATACTCCATCAGTATAAAACCAATCCAGCGATGTATTGCAAATAGCCACAAAGTTAAGATGGAGAATATACACATTAACATGCTTATGTGCTGACGACACAGTATCGTACACTATCGAAGAGATACTTGTACAGTATGGCACAATGTCCCGTACCATTTAAGAACATAAATGTTCCAAGTAACGTGAATAAATACAGGAAAGACGACGTAAAATGTTAGGTCACAGCATTCTATGACCTTTGTCCTATTCAACGTGATGTTTAGAATATGACTGAGTAAGGATTGTGAACATGTCGGGTGGTCTTACCAGTGTTCCTGTAATAAATTGAGCAGAATCCCTCCCAACAAAGGTTCTTTGCTCACACAGCGCTACGTGCTCTAGTGTAACGGTACTGTCCATATGGGTGGCAGCTGAGCTGGAGGTGTACTTTGGCCTAGCCACTGTTTCAATTTCCAAGGCTGGAATATTTTTATTGGGACCACTTAGTGTGGACAATATGCCCTTTGTATAGGCTGTGCTGCTATTTTATCTGGTGTTAGGAGGGATAGAGTTCCTCCATAGAGACAGGGCTACAATGTGAACATAGAAGCGGGTCATACAATGAGAGATTTGTTTCTGATATTGACGACAGCCCTGTCGTTTTGTCAAATGGAAAACTGTAATAGGTGGTAGTTGTAAACCGTGTTCATATGGATGAATATGATATGAATATGAGTCAATGTACAGTTGCAGAGCAGAGTGTAAACAACTAGGGTGCTCCCTATGAAACACCCCTCTTGGATATACAAATTAATATGCCAATGATCTCCCTACTCAAATCACAATCTTTACCATCTGTAAGTCCAGGTTTGTTCTCCTTGGACCAGACATCCATCCATACTAAGCCATTATACGCTGCTTGATGCATTTCCCCATGCTGTAAATGTCTATACAGAATATACTACAATACTGCTATCAGACCATTTGCCTACTGTATAGCGTGAACACAGTATATATGTGTGGCAAGTATTATCATAGAGCTATGGGAGCAGCATTGAATGCAGTAAGTCATCCTGTGTATGTAGCCTACGACACCTGAACCCGATGCCTAAATCCACACATCTCCATGTGTCCTGATCCAGGGTCAGGGCTTACACCTCTGTCTAAATGGCGAGTGTGACAGGATGTGAGGTGTGCATGTATATCACAGTCATCTGGTCAGTGTACCTCATGCATATAAGACTACAGACAGCCCCAGGCAGGGTGAGTCCCACTCTCTCCTTGTAAACCTACAGTAGCTTGAGCTAGGGAAGTGTTCAGTTCAGGTCCATTGCCTCTGGGCAGGGCGGGAGCTCGGGGGTTGTGTGTGTGTGTGTGTGTTCATGTATACCCCCTCTACACAGCCCTTGTCTCCACCAGTCAGACATCAGGCAGTTCCAGGTGGTTCCTGCGGTTGCGGCTCTTCCGGAGGTCTAGCAGGGGCTTGAGCTTGGCCATGTCACCCCGTAGGGGAGGCCCTCCCCTCGGCCCCTTCTGCTGCCTGGCCCCTTGCAGGCTCTGGAGCTGCTTTTTCTCCTTACAGTACTGCTGTATGGCCAGGCTCTCTGCAGGGCTGAAGGCTGAGAGCAGGGCCTTGGGGTGCAGGGTGCTGGCCCAGGCCCAGGGAGACTGCTGCTTGTCCATCAGCACTGACACCATGGCCTCACTCAGGACACGCAGGCGGAGCTTGGCCACGGTGCGCTTGAAGGTGTTCTCCGTGGCCAGGCAATAGTACAGGCCCTGGTCGGACAGCTGGACGGAGCGGATGAGCAGGCCGTGGTCAGTGGCGACCACACGGTCACCCAGCTTCACCTGGAAGGGGGAAAGAGAGGTGTCAGCAGAATGGTCTTAATTGTCCTATAGCATAACACATTATCCCACAGCATGATCTATAGTCAAGTAAATCGAGCAAAGACAAGTCAACTTCAAGTGGCACTCCAGTCTCCTTTTCAGCTCATTTAACACTGGATTGACTTAACGTAAGGCACATCTCAATAGGTGGTCCAGATATGTCATGACATAGCACAAGGGGGGGCTTTACTCCTTTGTTCTCTATTGTCCCACAAGCAAGGGGGAGGCCCATGATATCACGACTTCCCATCAGCCCAACGCCATGAATGCCCTACTCCTTGAAGTTTGCAGTTATGTCTAAAACACAATTTTGCTAAAAATGTTCAAAAATGGCAGGAGGAAGTCTTTAAACAGTTCACCTGGAATACTCATTCTCATAGAATCTCTGATATAAGTATTATTCATGAGCTACAAACAGTGAAATCTGTAAAAGATGTGAATCCTTATAAGAGCAGGTTCTCTTAACACAGCCCCGTATAATTTCTCATGGACTGATGGGCAGCAGGAAGTCTCAGAGGGTGTCAATAATGTGAAATGTTTCCCCCCCGTTGAGAATAGACTCATTAGTTAGGTCCCATATCACATCTGATCTACAGTATAATCACTACTCATTATCTTGTTACACAGCCAATAAATACTTTACAACGTCATCCCCGAGGCATGACATGATAGTGGTCTGATATTACTTCAAACACGTCGTCACAATCGAAGGATACCTACTCAATCCTCCTTTACGTCATGGGATTCCATTCTTGCCTAAAACGTCATTGATTTGCAAGAAACTGGAGTCGGAATTGAGCCAATTGAGCCAGCTCTGACATTGAACACACAGCATGAATCATTCGATTTCTATGGTTCAACCCAGCTTCTCAATTAACTTTGACTCGGGAAGTTGTCGTCTGACCTCTTTCCTCCTGTCATTGTCTCTGTGGATGAGCCAGCGAATGGAGGCCTGAGGGGACTTAGGAAGACACTCTAGGAAGGTGGTGTTGTTCTTCACTCCATACTGGGTCATCTCCACCGCGTTCCTGTACGCTGAAACAAGGGTGTTTCACACACGTCAACTCATTGACAGACATAAACCACACAACAGGATGATGTAGGTCCCAAGAGTCAGGGTCAAAAGTTGACCGGAGGGTTAGTGACACCTGCAGTACAACCAAACCCTCACAGTCACTAGGGGGTGAATCCTAACTTCCACTTAAGTCTAATTTTCAATTAGTCTCCCATTGAAATTTGACTCAAGTTAAGATTATCCCCCAAGTACGCTTGTTTGTCAGATTGAATCCCCACTGAGATGCACTTCATATCTGTATAGTAGAACAAGCTTGGTTGACCTGGTCTTTAACTGACAGCATTGTCATCTGATGTTTGTGTCCCAGCCAACTAGCTCATCCCCATGCTGGATGGATGACAGGGTAATTAGCACCAGTGACCATATGGTTTAGTCCCATGACATATGTTCATTTACACAGACTTATACTGGAATGTAGCACTATGGGGATCGTAGCGCCTCCCCTTGTTAGACTGCTTGCCGACAGCTGATTGAGTGAATCATCTCTGTATAGTCTGTTTGCTTACACACACACACACACACACACACACACACACACACTCTCTCTCTCACTCTCAAGGGGACAATACAGTAAAACACTATGCACCTGCTGCTGACCCACAAGGGCCTGAACTCAAATGACCCATAAACCAACAGAATCTATGTTAGACCCTTTTAGAGTAAAATGAGCACAGCTGGGATAGACTAGCCACATAACAAATGAGTCGAGGAAATCAGATAAATGGATAAGCACACCAATGCCCTCTGTTGGCCAATTCAACAGAGCTGTGGGTTTCTCAGGCATTTGGTGCACGTTGGCTGGATGTCGTCATACCTTTCAGGTTGAATCCTCTGCACTGAGTCAGTGGGTTGCCATGGATGATGTCCTGTCTTCTGCTCCTTCTGTATAGAAACCATAACCATCCAGAAATATTTCCAATGCCACAATACAGTACCCTTATATATATATATATATATTTAAATAAAATGTACTATGAAGTGGCCTAACCGTTGAATCCTGTCAAATATATTGTATATCTAGTTTCATTGCCTACATAAACTAGTTGGAGAATACCTACCTTTCACAAAGCCCAGTAGCTTAGAAACATGGTTACACCAACCCTCCAGCCCATTATGAAAATCTCTAAAATCCCCAAATATCAACAGTGAGGAAGGACCACTGAGCCAGACAGAGGTGTGAGGAAGATTTGACAGTGTTATTCCACTATATGGTTCAGTCGCCTCCCATCCAACAGCTACAGGGAGAGAGAGCTTAAACAGCAGGCTTTCTGAGGAGTAAAAGGGCAGAGCCTCTGTTCCCTGACCAAGCTGCACTTGAACTGTGGTTGACTGAAATGGCAGCTGAGCAGCCGGTGAGGAGGGAAACCAGAGGGGGGACTGTTCAAAGTAGAACGGTATCACTCACTGTGCTACGGCTATGGTTGGATCAATTCAAGAATACATGGTGTATACACTGAGTATACCAAACACAGACAAGGACCAGGACAGGAACAGTGTCAGAACAGGGGGAACAGAATGACATCACAACGATAATGCTGAAGCGGGGAACAACCTCTGGAACAGACAGATATCGGGGAGGTAATGAAAGCAGGTGATTGAGCCCAGATGAGCCTGACTTGTCTTTATTCCCAGCTAATTCCCCATGAATAACCCCTTAGCTATGTGAAGCGTTGCCCTATACTGTAACCCTTAACAACCTGGGTCCTCAGCACCAATGTTTTACGGGTAAAAGCAGACTGCACCATAGAGTGGAATAACACTGTAAAATGTTAATTGTGCCGCTCGGTTTGCTTTAGAGTGGTCTTTTCTCACAGTTGGCATTGTACTGTTGATGTTGACCCAACCCAGGGTCTGTAGTACCGTACCTCTTGCCAGTGGGGTAGAAGCGGGAGCAGCTCAGGCCGTCCCAGGCACAGTAGGGGTCTCTGGCCAGGCAGCAGTCGGCGCAGGCTGAGCCGTAGGCATGGCAACGGTGCAGAGACACTTGAGACACGCCGTGCTCTGAACTTACGTACAGCTGTTGCTGCAAGGCAAAACAGTTCAAATGTCAACCACACTGTTTGTTTTAATAAGTGGAAGCGTGACTTAACTAAGTTAAGCTCACGGACAATTATGGCTTATTATCTGGCTTTCCGGCTGAGTCACAATTTTAATGCAGAAAATAAACTATTGCACTAGGCGATAGCAATGAGCTAATCAGAAGCATTTTGAAACAATATTGAGATACATTAAGCACTGCTTGCATATACTTACTTTTTTGGAAGATATTCTCAAGTTTGTCACTGGAGCTTGGTCCTGGGAAGAGAGAAACATGCCACAATGTCAATAATATTATGTAACAAATGTTGTGACCCTATGTCATAAAAGTAATGGACCATAATAACTTTCTTATCTTATCATATTACATAAGACTGTAGGTGTGTTTGAGCTAGTCCTTGTTGCACACCGTGAATCTTAGAATGTAAAGGACCAAATGTATATCCTGTGTAGGGGTCTTTTTACCAACACTCAGGTTATCTAACATCCTATTGAGTACCTTGTAACCGTCCAACGCGCGGAACTAGTAGGAATACTATGTGAGATCTCTATGACACGTCAAACTACACTAGTGGGAGACCGGTGTAGTCCAGGTGCAGAGAGAGATTAAAGCTTGGTTGGGCCTTGATCACACAGATGACTTGCTTTGTTTATCACGCTGAGATCAAACAGAGCCTGTGAGGGTTGGTATGGGTGACTGGCATCGCCCTCTAATGTCAGTATGCTTCCCATCAGTCTTGTGTGGTGGTCTAGTGCCCGGGTCATCACGCTCCTGAATGCCCCTCCCTTAGGAGTACAGTCTGTGACCCTTTGTGAAAAAGCTAAGAGCTCCTATTCTGTCTGCATTTGATGTCTGTCTGTGTTTGAGAGAGAGAGAGAATTCAAACCTTAAACACTTCCAGCTCTTCTAGTATCAGATCCTGGTCCAGGGAGCGGTTTGTGGGGAGAGCGATGACCTTTTGCACTGTCCCTTTGTCTGAGGGGACGGGCACACACACACACACATTTTGTTCTGATTTATTCGGATCCCCATTAGCAAACGCATAACGAAAAATACATTACAGACAAAAAAAACTTCACAATTGCCATACTACATGTTATTGTTTTGAAATGTGTGTGTGTGTATCTATCAGTTCCATATACACGTCAGAGAATGGAGACAGCTGTGACCGGTATCCACAGTCAAGCCAGTTGTGGGTTTGTGAGCTTTAGAACCCACAGAGAGGAGAACGGACAAAGGCCACGGAAAGGGGTAGAGCTATGTTTGTCCAGGAGTTAGCGAGCAGAAGGAGGAGAGAGGAGAGTTACAGGAAGATCTCCTGAAAATCCCTGAAAAAAACCTCCACATCCCTGAAACAAAGCCCCCACCTCTCCGCCCTGTAGTCTGACATTACTGGCATGTCTTCAGGAATCTTGGCGGATTGGAAGGCTGATAAACATAAACAGCTGTGGGTGAGAGAAAGGAGAGAGGCTCCCTGGGATGCATGACGTACAGCCAGCTCCACACTCCCCTCTCAGACCTGTCCTCTTCCTCTTCCTCCTCCACCCAGTGGGCTGCATCGCCCTCCTGAATGTCTATTTCTCTCTCTTGCAGCTCGTTATAGTGCAGTTATTGTTCTATTCACAGAAGAGCGAGACCGACTACTTATCTTGAGTTCATATCCCCTCTGTAATCATTTGCTTATGAAATGCCTGCGTTATGGCATGAGAGCAGAGATGGATTACTGCAATATAGAATGAAATGGAATTAAGTGGGTTATGTATAATGAGGGGATTGTGGTGGCGCCACCCCCTGGTGACAGAGTGAACAGGTCATTTAGGCTGTCATGCTGGGGCCTGGAGATCTATTAGCATCCGTAGCCTACATGGATGCTCCATCATGGACGATGTCACACTCTTTACGAAGCATCCCACTCATATAACCCACCACGTTAGTCAGAGCTCTTTAAAGTGCAACTCTGATGGTTATTGAACACAAGTGGCGAGACGAGGAATATGAGAATGTTAGTCTGAGGGTATCCTGAACAGGCATCCTGAACAGGCATCCTGAACAGGCATCCTGAACAGGCATCCTGAACAGCTACTTAGGTGCTGATGTAGGCGATGTACAGGCCCTGTGCTGCTCCCAGCCTGTGGTGTGTGTATGTTGTGTGGTGGGGCTGGGTGCTAGTTGTCTCTAACAGATCAATAAGGATGTATCGTTCAGTACAAACCTGTGCCCAGGAAGAGGACCTGGTAGTGCCCGTCTGCGGCGGTCACCTGGTCCACAGCGATGGAGGTGTACTTGTAGTCAGCTTGCGTTCTGACCACCAGGGGCCTCCTGCCCACGGGGTAGATAGGATTGAACATGACCGGGTGGTTCCTGACAAACGTCACCACATCGTCAGGGAACTCCTTGGTGCTCTGAATGTGAGGGGTGAAGGCTCCGCCTGGACACTGGAGGGAGGGAGAAAGAGGAGAGATGCTATAGAGGTGAATAAATCCCTACCACTCAGCTCTGTGACAAAGGTACATAAAGGAAAAGCCTACCCCTGACCCTGAACTCTGCTGTCCTCATCCTCATCGATTAATGTTTCTCTGACCTTGTTTCCTCAACCACACTGATAGACACAGTAGATACTGTGTAGGAGAACAACAAGGAACTGTACATTTGCATTGGCGCTCGTCTTATTTTGAGTTCAATCCAGATATTAGATCCTAAACTCACTGTTCCAGGCCGGGGGTAGGGGATCCGTCCCTGGTACGCCACCCACTGAAAGTTCGGCCCATCCCTGTGAGCGAACGGCCCATTGAAGACTGTCAAGATGTCTGCCATGTTGTAGACACACACGGCCGAGCCCTTAAACACTGAGCTGTGGGAAACGACACACACATTCCGGCAGTCAGTGTGATGTGGATAACTGACATCCCAGAAGCCCCCAGATCCACCCAGTTAAAACATCAGTCCTTTAAACCCTGCTGTTCATAGGATATCCAAGCCATCAAATCCGGGTGAAGCTTACTGCCACCCCACTTCGCCCTACCCAACTTGCCCCTCTTCCCCCATTCTTGCTCCATTCCCAGAAGGATATGATGCGGTTTGGACCAGACCCCAAAAACCACATGACCATCAGTAATACAGAGAGCCTTTGTTCAGCGAGCAAAACAGAGGAGAAAGCCTGAAGGAGCAAAAGGAAGAAACACATTGTGCTTATAGGAATGACAATGTTGCATAGAGACTACAGACTGTGTTGGAGATTCATATATATATATATATATAAATATAAACGAGAGAGAGAGCGAGAGAGCGAGCGAGCAAGCGAGAGCGGGAGAGAGAGCGCAAGCGAGAGATTGCTTGGAGACATGGAGACTACAGACTGTTTGTGTTGGCTATAGAGAGAGGATGAGTCTCAAATGGCCGGGTTAAAAGATACATGTGTTTCCTTAGGATTTATGGAAGGGTCCCGGTACAAGGTTGAGTAACCCTGATCTAGAGACTGCCCAATTAGCCTTGATGATTGAAGAAACCAGGGTTGTATTCACTAGTGCAGAGCATAGCAAATTGTTTTGCAATGTAAAAAAAAAAAGTTTCTTATTGATAGTTCCCTTCCTGTTTCTGCACGTTTGCTTCCGTTTAGTTCCTAGTGAATACAAACCTAGTTCCTAGTGAGTACACATAACAGGCATCCATAGCCATCCTGCAAAAGCCCTTGAGGATAAATAAAGTTATTGAACACATACAGTGTCTGAAGTTACCACATACAGTAACAGTAGACCTCAGGAAACACCAGGGGTTACTACATGGTGATACTCATGCATAATGAACTTGCTGTCAACATTGCGAAAGGAAGCAGAGCTCACTAACTGCATTACTAGTACATAAGGAAAAGTGATCAATGTAATGAGAACGGTATGGTAAAGTTAAGTCAATGAGCCAAATACTGTAGTGCCAGAGGAGGCTGGTGGGAGGAGCTATAGGAGGATGGGCTCATTGTCATGGCTGGAATGGAACCGTATCAAACATATGGTAACCACATGTATGACTCTGTTTTATTTATCCCATTACAAATGAGCCCATCCTCCTATAGCTCCTCCTACCAGCCTCCTCTGGTACTACATGCAGGTCACTAGAGTGTGCTCCCAAGTGCTGCAGTGGTCTAAGACACTGCATCTCAGTGCAAGAGGAGTCACTGCAGTACCTATTTTGAATCCAGGCTGCATCACATCCGGGCGTGATTGGGAGTCCCATTGGGCGGCGGTCAATTGGCCCAGCGTCGTCCGGGTTTGGCCGGCGTAGGTGTAACCGATGTGAAATGGCTAGCTAGTTAGTGGTGGCGCGCGCTAATAGCGTTTCAATCGGTGACGTCACTCGCTCTGAGACCTTGAAGTAGTTGTTCCCCTTGCTCTGCAAGAGCCGCGGCTTTTGTGGCGAGATGGGCAACGATGCTTCGAGGGTGGCTGTTGTCTGTGTGTGCAGAGGGTCCCTGGTTCAAGCCCAGGTAGGGGCGAGGAGAGGGACGGAAGCTATACTGTTACATAGGCCGTCGTTGTAAATAAGAATTTGTTCTTCACTGACCCGCCTAGTTAAATAAAGGTTACATTTTAAAAATGAAATGCTACAGTAAGGTGATACTGGAGGTCTCTATCCAGGAGCTCCTGTCATGTCTGCTTCATTCCTAATGGTATCCGGTGCTGCCATGCCAGTCAGCATAGCCACTAAGGCTCGAGCAATATCACCATTGGCCTCACCTTGTGGACGTGAAGACGCCGAACACCAGGAGGTTCTTGGGGTGATCAGTTTCCAGCAAAAACACACTCTCTGGAAGGGAATACACAACGTTGTGTTATGGAGTCAGCGTTCATCATGCACCTTATCGTTTAATATTCCTGGAACGGAAGAGTCTGAAGTGGAGATGAATTGAATGAATGTAAGTGTTGACAGACCTCCCTAGACTCAAAGAAGACTAAAATAATACTAAGGGATGAATTGGGTCACTGTTTGGATAGTCCGGATCGTCGTATTATCAACAAACGATCTGTTGAACAGCTACTGCTTGTTAGGTTTAGACTAAAAGTTAGGGTAAGGGTTATGGTTGGGGATAGAGCTAGAAGATAGTTTAAATGTTACTAATAGTCTGTAGAGCATCTACAGGTGGACTAGCCAACTAAAGTGCAACCATGAATTCTTTCAATACTGAGAAGGTCAACAAACCGGTGTAAAGACCCTTCTTATAATCCAAAACACCTGAGATCCATTGGTATTTGTTAAGACTGGCCAGGTAGATGTTGAGTTGTAGGTAAACAGGAGAAGTGGTTTGGGTTGGAACAGAAAGTTCCAGGCCTTGGTAAACACAGTAGGTAGGTGTTGGCGTGTTCCTCACCGAGCTCGTCAAAGTGTGTCTCTGTGCCGTCCTCCTCCAGAACTGAACACACCATCCGGGCCTTCAGGAACGTGGTCCACTTGTTCACCAGGCTGCGCTGGCCACCTATGTCATTCTGTAGACGTTGAAAGAGATACATGAGACATTAACATGCATGCACACATATGCAATGCACACGCGCACACTTCCTGAACACACACTTACAGGACACACTCTAGCGACCATGGTGTGGATGTTCTTGGTATTCCCACTGTTGTCCGTTAGTCTCTCTCGGAAGAAGAAATACAGTTTCGCATCGTTGGGATCCGATCCGTCTGGGATTAACTGGGCATCTATGAAGATGGGTTCTATGGAAAACAAATAAACAGGGTCAAAGGTTATAGTATAACGTTCTGTCCATTGTTTCCAGTGTCAAAGTAGTTGAAGTACATTTGATGTACTAAATGTGGATCTCCAACTCCAGATGTGTTAGTGCAGGGCTGGAACAAACACCTGCCCAACCTCTAGCTCTTCAGGGTCACAGTTGGAGACTTCTGGTGCACATCACATGTGCTTCATATGTTTCTGCTGTACGTGCTCACCACTCAGCCACTTGGAGTTGTGCTGGTCTGTCCTCACTGCGTTCCTCCTGGTGAGGCTCCTGAAGATGGCAGCGTCCGTCCCCATGAAGTCTATGTACATGCCTGAGAACAGCTCCTGGTCTGGAACACAGAGACACATACAGGGCTGTGTTCAGTATGGCACTGCATGGAAGAAAATGAAGTAAAACAGGGAGGTACTACCTGAACTTGTCAACTAAGAAAAACTTGTTTTCATTTTCCATCGCAAAAAGTTGCGCTACGGTGTGCCCTAATAAACACACCCCTGGATCATAGCTGAACCATCTTACTCCCATCTGACCAAACAGAACCCTCTGTTCACCCCCCACGAGCCCTAAAGACTTGACAAAACACACACACACACAAAAATAAAACAATAAATCACTGACTATTAATGGCCAAGGGAATAAAAATGTGCCTGTCTCAATTTCCATTGACAGCAATGGAAATTCTGGGTTCATATTCAATGGTGAATTCAATGGTGATGGAATTTTTTCATTTAACTAGGCAAATTCTTATTTACAATGACAGCCTTTATTTACAGAGACAGTACATCACTGTGGACAGGGAATGGTGACAGTAAACAGTAATGGAGCCAACAGTGGATTTACAGCCATAGTGTTTGATCTCCCTGTACTCTGCTAATGACCCTGGCTGTGAGCCCGCACTCTTTCTTTCCTCTCTCCACACCCTCTGTGCATTTCATCATTCCATTACTCTGTCACTTCATCATTCCATCAGCCCCAGCATGCAGCAGCCTGTACTCTGGCGGTGTGGCTCAGGTCCAAGTGTTTGTATGTGATTGGCTGATTTGAGGGGAGCAGTGGTGTCAACATCCCCCAGAGAGCACAAGCTCATATGAGGGGTTCAGTATGGAGATGGAGCCTTTTTATCTAGGCCAGACACAGGCCTGATTGTCCCCTAGTCTGACTCAGAGGTCCCCTCCCTGCCACCACTACCCCTCCTCTCTACCACCACTACCCCTCCTCTCTGCCAACCCTCTCCTTGTGACCGGACGGCCGGGCTTGAGGGGCTGATGACGGGTAAAGGCTGCTGACGCCACAGGGCTCGGGTGTCAGAAAGTCGAGCTGTGCGTGCGACTCGGTGCCTCTGGCTATTTCGTCAGAAACTTGACACCCGGCAACCAATCAGAGGCCAAAGGACGACATAGACTGACAAGGGTGTGCGGCCCGACCTACGGCAGGGTCACCGATAAGGAGGATGGGGAGTTGGGTTAACCATGGGGTGGGGAAGCACAGCGATTTGGGTTTTTGTATGATGTGTCCTGCAGAGACAGAAATAGAGCCAATAGAGGGACAGAGGAAAACTTACTAAGCATGACGGAGACCGTATTGACTCTAGGATTGAAGGAGCACCTTCCCTTCCCAGATTCCGCTCTGGAGTCAATGTGGAACACTTGCTCCTGCAGGAAAAAAAAAATGTAAATAACATATTTCAAATGGGAATTTGGTGGAATTCAACCTTCTGCTCTTTTTAGCAATAAATATGAGATTATGAGCATTCCAAATGTTCTCAAGGTAATCCAGAGTAAGGTTTTTTCTGGTTTAAAGAGTTACAAAACCAGCGCTGGGCTTTGCCTTTACTGGTCTGCACGGGACATTAAAAGAACATTCCATTAGGGAGGAATGTCCTCCGATGGGCTGAGATGCTGTGGTTCCATCTCAGACCTGGCCCTCCGCCACCCCTCACAGCGAAATGGATCATCTGAATTTACAATCTCGGCGGTCAGCGGAAAATCCCCCCGGCTTGGTCCAACCCACACTTCGACAGTTCTGACTGGGGGAATGAAGGGGAAGGGTGTGCCGTCAGCCCAGGGACGTTCTCCAGAAAAGCGCGGCTGCTCTCCAAGTGGTGCGTAAAGATTTCCCGTGGCTCTGGCGGCGATCCGTGGCCATTCATCACAGGGTCTGTACGGCGACACACTCACACAAAGGTGACCTGTCTGTGACACTGAAATCCTCCTCACTAGGCTCCCATACAACAATGTGACGCACGCTTAGGGGCCAAAGAGCCCAGGGAGATATGCGTCAAAGTCCCACAATAGCAGCTTGTTACTGTTAGCAAACCCAGTCTGAGAAACGATACTGACACATCCAAAAATTGGCGGATGGGAAAAACAGAGCAATGCTGCTTTTTAAACAAAACCCTAAATGACAGAAGACACCATACTGAAGAAAGAGCCTGGTTTCGAACTCTGTGCCGATTAGCATTTGGCAGGCGCTGCAGACTGCTGTAACTGCGAGTGAGTTCAGTGAGCGCTTTTCTCCTGGAGGGGTTTCCCAGTCTTGTTTTCAGGGCCAGGTGGCCAGAGACCGGGGCAGACAGCTCCTCCTCTTCTACTCCATCCCTCTCGTCTCTGTCTCAGAGAGACTGACACACAAGGCTAAACTCAACTGTTATGGCTGCTTTCCTGAGGATGTCTTGGATTAAGACAGACTTCCTCTTGCCCCAGATGAGACATAAAAAAAACGGTAGTTTGGTTTCAGAAGCAGAGGCGCCCAGCCGTAAACCTACCAAACTCTAGTTTCAGCAATAACCACATCACATATCCACAGGAATTTCCATTTGTGTGAGAATATGGTGGTAGAGACTGTACTGTAGGTGAACTATAGCATAGTGGTCATGGTCTGATTATAAGTCAAGGAGCATACGAACCTCTGGTCTCCTGCCCCTGTTGATGAAGGCACAGACAGGACTGTAGGCACCACTCCCACAGATGAACAGATGGGTTCTGTTGAACGGCTGGACCACCCGGATGAAGTTACCACATCCATGCTGCAGAGAGGTGGAGAGGAAATTGGTTAGTACATGTATGAAATCAAAGTATCCATACATCAGTCAATCAATCTATCATGTAATGTTACATGTTCAACAGCAAAATCCTTCCAGATTGCAATTGTTGTGAAGGTCATAAAGCTAACAGTGGCTAAGTTGTGTTTGGTCAGGGCCTATGCTTCATAAAGAGCAATTACACAGTTCCAAATGGTTAGCTACCAATGTTATTCCAACTTTCCTCACTTGCTACTTATGTACTGTCATTAAGTACAATCATAATAGCTATTTCCAGTTTGCTCCCTGGCACTGGTAGAGTGGAAAAAAGGGTGTCAACAGTGAAGTGATGTTTTGTCAAAGCCCTGTCTCCAGGGCTGAGTATATACAGCCCTGTGATCTGATTACAGACCCAATTGAGATCTTTCCCTCTTCAGCACGAGGTGGGACTGGCCGGAGCACTGGGCTTTGTGCGTAATAAAAACTCAGACCGCGGAGCGAGCCAGCGGAGGAGAGGATCATCCAGGGAGCCATTAGGAACTTGGCCATCCCCACGGAAACGGAGCAGCTGCGCCCACTCACACTCAGCACACCAACTCTACCGAGAAAAACAATGATACGTCCAACATCACACACCCTTCATTCCCTCTCTCGCTTTTTCACTTTCTCTTTCATTCCCTCTCCTCCTAGCAGATAAACACCCTTCAGACGACTCCCTCCATCAACTCTACACCCCCCACTGCTCATATCCAATAGCAGATTTACAAATTAACTCATTTCATGTCCCAGAGCTTGCTGGGGTTAACTATCCAGCCACAGGTCCCCTTCAGAGACAAGCCAGAGCAACTGTAGTAGGGGATTTAAAACCAGGCTGATGGCCTTTAAGGGAGGATCACACAGCGAGGGAACTTTTAAACATGGACTTAATCAATCTCAACCTTTTATACATACAATAAAGGAATATTTCTCCCCAAATGCCATCCTCCAGCGCTTAACAATGTGTGGTCGTAGTCTGGAGGCCCGGTGACCCCAGATTCTATCGTAAAGGAGGAATTGAACACACACACACACATCAGGAGGGTAACCATAACAACCTGACAAGGGCTGCGATTCAGGAAGACAAATAAAATGTCTGGGAGAAACTGTATTATAAAAACCGAGTTTAAACAGAGAGAGAAAGAAAGAGCGAGTGAGAGGTAGAGAGAGACAGTAAGAGTAAAGCGAGAGAGAGAGGGGAGAGGCCGAGACTGCAAGATAGAGACCAGGCAGGGCTGCAAAAGAGAGGGATGGAGGAGTAGAGGCGGAGGAGGGAGGTAAGCCGACCACTGGGCTTCTCCACATAGAGACGCTCAGCCAAATATTTGTGCGAGGCTGTCCACAGAGCCGGAGCCGTGACTCTAGGCAGCACTAATCACCCTCCACTGACTGGAAACAGCTTCTTCTCTACTCCTACAGTACAAGACTATGGTCCTACACTCTAGTACTGTACAAGACCACAGCTCTCTGTCATGGTGGCTGTTGTTACTAACTACGACTACTAGCTTCATAACAGTACACCACATGAATGCCTTTGAAGTCACAGTCCAAATAAAAAACAGACCAACACAGTCCACTAAAAACAATGGAACAAAAACAGAATGTTTGTCCTAACATGCAAAACAGCCTAATTAGTTACAGAAATCTGAATCACCAGCTGATGTTTTGAGGTTGTCGATGTTGTATATGCTAATACAACAGAGACTCAGTGCAGTAAGGGTTCAGGCCAGGTTATGGGATCTGTTGTCAGTCACAGTAGTTAGCGTACTGTTTTGATGCTTGTTTATTTTCTCTGGGTGGATTTGAGCACTCCTATGCCTTATTCAACTATCAACTAACATAAGGAATGCCAAGAGTCAATGACTCTCCTCAACTCCACATCTGCAGCCCCACGCGTTTGGAACCCAGGATGCTAGCACATGCTAACACATGCTAATGGAGAAGGACCAGAGACTTCATCAGTATAGTGTGTTCATTCATTTAGTTAGCATCACACATGACTTTCAGTGGATTTAGTTAGCAGTTAGTGCTACATATTGAGTGTAAGTGTTCTTACCGTGGGGTCCTTGCCAGCCATTTGGCATTCCTCAATCTTGCTAACAGATGCAGGCCAAAACACCTGGTGAGAATCACAGAAAACAGCTTCATTAGGGACCATTGCACATCCTGGTCTTCTTGGAAAGTTGGGATTTTTTTTAAACCCAAAAACAATGGACAGTTTGTGGAGCGGAAGGAAGGAAGAGAAGAGAACATATTGAACAGGAATAAACACACTGTAGTGAACTTCCCAATAGGGACGCCCTACACTGTAGTGAACTTCCCAATAGGGACGCCCTACACTGTAGTGACCTTCCCAATAGGGACGCCCTACACTGTAGTGACCTTCCCAATAGGGACGCCCTACACTGTAGTGACCTTCCCAATAGGGACGCCCTACACTGTAGTGAACTTCCCAATAGGGATGCTGTACACTGTAGTGACTTCCCAATAGGGACGCCCTACACTGTAGTGAACTTCCTAATAGGGATGCTGTACACTGTAGTGACTTCCCAATAGGGACGCCCTACACTGTAGTGAACTTCCCAATAGGGATGCTGTACACTGTAGTGACTTCCCAATAGGGACGCCCTACACTGTAGTGAACTTCCCAATAGAGACGCCCTACACTGTAGTGAACTTCCCAATAGGGACGCCCTACACTGTAGTGAACTTCCCAATAGGGACGCCCTACACTGTAGTGACCTTCCCAATAGGAACGCCCTACACTGTAGTGAACTTCCCAATAGGGACGCCCTACACTGTAGTGACTTCCTAATAGGGACGCCCTACACTGTAGTGAACTTCCCAATAGGAACGCCCTACACTGTAGTGAACTTCCCAATAGGGACGCCCTACACTGTAGTGAACTTCCCAATAGGGACGCCCTACACTGTAGTGAACTTCCCAATAGGGACGCCCTACACTGTAGTGAACTTCCCAATAGGGACGCCCTACACTGTAGTGACCTTCCCAATAGGGACGCCCTACACTGTAGTGAACTTCCCAATAGGGACGCCCTACACTGTAGTGACCTTCCCAATAGGGACGCCCTACACTGTAGTGACCTTCCCAATAGGGACGCCCTACACTGTAGTGACCTTCCCAATAGGGATGCTCTACACTGTAGTGACTTCCTAATAGGGATGCTCTACACTGTAGTGAACTTCCCAATAGGGATGCTCTACACTGTAGTGAACTTCCCAATAGGGATGCTCTACACTGTAGTGACTTCCTAATAGGGATGCTCTACACTGTAGTGACCTTCCCAATAGGGATGCTCTACACTGTAGTGAACTTCCCAATAGGGATGCTCTACACTGTAGTGACTTCCTAATAGGGATGCTCTACACTGTAGTGAACTTCCCAATCATGATGATAACTTGTCTCCAGTAAATGCTATATTTCCAATCCCGTGAGGAGCTTGAAGGATCTAATGCTGGGAACGTATCAGGCAATTACTTTGCAAATGGATGTGCTACAGCTCTCTCTGGGGTAAATTAAATGCATTCCCATCTGTTCTGCTCTTCACGCCTGTCAATTACAGACAGGATGGCTCCCTCACTGCACACAGAGATACAATTAGCAGGGAACTTCTGTTACAGAATCACAGAACTGCATCAAGCACCACTAAGATGTGTCATATTTTGCTCCATGAAATGGGTGTGATCTAGCTTAAAAAAAAGGTACTATGTTTTAACTTAATTACCACCATTACTGCTCTTGTATAATTAGCATAAAGTATTCAGCATGATCTGCCACGTGCAAGGAAAGCTAAATGAGATCAAGGTCGTTTTGTCTCTAGTGTGAGCTTGATAAATAGGATGGAAAGTAATAGAACTCATGTTGGTATCAGACAAAGTTGAGTCATCACACCATCACACTAAGGCAGATGAAGTCAGTATCCTGCTATATCCATTCTCTACTTACAATACTATCACAACAAACAATGATCAACTAAACATTTCCCTGATGCTGTAAGGAAAATCCTCTTAGCAGTTTAACGGACTGCTCAGAGGACCTCACCTTGAGTGTCCCATGGGTGATGTTGTTGATGTCCATAGACAGGACATGGTCCTTACAGCCTACATACATCCTGTCCTGGTCCTCGTCCATCAACAGGATCCTGTAGTCCATGGCCTTGTCTGACAGACTGTAGTACTCCACCGTCTGGGAGGCCTGCAGGTCTGTGGGATACACAAACGGATAATGTTATGGTGGGAAATAAATGAGGGATCTGTTGCGTTTACAGCAGGACTATACCAAGTCAGCTAACACTGACTGAACAAGTGCATAAAAAAGGTGATTGCGTCCGTTTTTCAATGCATGCAGTAGATTCCACACAACAACTTTCCAGACACTTTATGAACACTGGACAGTCACGGTGAGCAAAATAAATCTAAGGAAAAAACATTTACTTGGTTGTCTCTCTGACCGACCAGCTACTGAAAAAGCCTGTATTGCCCTAAAGCAAGAAGGACGAAGTAAACGTCCTCTGTCTAACCGTCCAGAGCTCTCCATCCAAACCATCAAAGGCCTTCACTGTCTATGCCAAAGTCACGCATATTCATCACTATTGACAGGGGCAGGGGGCAGGAGTGGAGGAG
This sequence comes from Oncorhynchus mykiss, assembly GCF_057628025.1. Lineage (NCBI taxonomy): Eukaryota > Metazoa > Chordata > Actinopteri > Salmoniformes > Salmonidae > Oncorhynchus > Oncorhynchus mykiss. The sequence continues at coordinate 11,766,118 of NC_143042.1, read as the reverse complement.
TTGAGAGCAAGTTGATCCTTCTTCATTTTCTTCTCTCTAATCAACAAACAGGCTGGCTATGCTCTCCTTGAGGCCTCCAGGCTAAAATCACTTTTCATTACTCTATTCAATAGTATTGCTTTTGCGGTCGAGGCCCTTTAATCCTGAATGAAAGCTGTTTTCCAGTGCCTCACCTCACTCTCTTTCTGATCATGGATGTGTTTGCCGTGCGGTTGCCGTATGGAATACAGCTAGAGTTGTTTACATGGATAAGTACCGTTTCCCACGGCTCTTCACTCTATTGATCTTGACATACCTCTATAAGCATCCTTTCGTGGTATCCAATTGGTAGTTACAGTCTTGTCCCATCGCTGCAACTCCCGTATGGACTCGGGAGAGGCGAAGGTCGAGAGCTATGCGTCCTCCGAAACACGAGTCAACCAAGACTCAACGATTGACACAAAGCCCGCTTAACCCAGAAGCCAGTCACACCAATGTGGCAGAGGAAACACCGTACACATGGCGACCGTGTCAGCGTGCACTGCGCCCGGCCCGTCACAGAAGTCGCAACAATGCGATGGGACAGGGGCATCCCTGCCGGCCAAACCCTCCCCTATCCCGGACGACGATGGGCCAATTGTGCTCCGCCCCATGAGTCTCCCAGGCGCGGCCGGCTGCGACAGAGCCTGGACGTGAACTAGGATCTCTAGCGGCACAACTAGCTACTGCGATGCAGTGCCTTAGACCACTGCGCCACTCGGGAGGCCCAAGCATCCGCATTTCGCTACACTACAAGTATTTCGCTACACTCGCATTAACATCTGCTAACCATGTGAATGTGACAAATAAACATGGATTTATCCTACGCCCCAATCAAATGTAGAGAAATCAACTTTGCCGATATTCTTAAAAAAGCACAAAGCAGTCGGTTGGTGTATCATGTATAACTTTAGGCGTGAGCATTATCTCACAGCGCCTAATGAACACCACACACAATGCTTTGTTTCCACCAGACTCAAATCTAATACGAAGGCCCTTGTCAAACTCCAAAAAGTACAATGTGCATTTAACAAAGAGAACCTCTGGAAAAAGGAGAAGATCACATGTCCAAAGCTTTAGAGGTGAGGAGATGGGGTCGCATTGGGCTCAGGGAGATATTAAGTTAGCTCAAGCCTTTGGCTCATCAGGCTACAGAGGTTCAACGGCCTGCTCTGTCAGAGATCAGGGAAGCCAGGCGTGCCACCAGGGGTGAAGGAGTAACTATAAGAACTAATTAAAACCATGCTTCACTCCAAACCACTCTTACCTACATCCCTCCAGAATAAGCAGGCAGGAGAGATTTAAAGACCTTCTTGGAAAGGGTTTTATTTGATCTTTTTCTTATCCTTGAGGGAGAGGAGTGTTCAGTTTACAAGCCTGCGGGCTCCTGCTTCTGTTTTTCCTGGAGCAAAAGGTGCTGACTCTCACTTAATGATTCCTGTTTACAGAAGGGTTTATTGTAGCTCTGCTCAATGTGGATCTGGAAACCCCCCTAAAGTCAATGCTCTTGATACAGTCTGATTCTATCCATATTGTCCCTCTAGAACATTCCACAAGGGGAACAAAGTGTTCAGAGGTGTGTGGGGTGAGGCGGCCCAGGTGAAATAATGATAATAAGTTAACTCTGTATTGTTTTCTCAGTGGAGGAATTGGACACTCATGTTTCCTACCGTGGGTGGAAGCCCTAACTAAGTCCAGTGTTTTGGGGGGAAACAGCGCGGCAGGCGTGCGTCACATGACCCCGCCGCCCAGCTGATCCTCTGTGAGGCGAGCATAGCCTCTGGTGCATACCATGGGATCCAGTGTCTGTCTGCTCATCATGACACCAGCGGGAAAGACAGGAGTCATGCCTGGGTAAGCAATACAGCCTATCAAAATGTCACAATAGCCGTTGGTGTACCGCACCTGCACTCTCTGAAGAAAAAACATGAAGACTCACTTCAAGTGCTTCTCCACCATTTTCTGCCTGAGATGCATGGGATTTGCACAATTTAGCATGCGTCTAATTTATGATGAGATCGGCTTACAAAGAGAGATGGTGGCAGGCAGGTCTGAGGATGTTTATTCTACTACCCATTAACCTCTGACCTGATGGGATCGGAGGTCATCCTTGTGGGACGAGTTAAGCTTTTGACGCCATAACATGCGGTGGCTGTGGAAATGTAATCAAAGCAAACCTTAAACTATATAATGGTTGTCATAGATCAGTAATAATGAGTCCCAGAAGTATCGCTTAAAGCATTTGAGGACAGTGGCTGGTACATGTACAACACGATCTGTTACCATATAAATCATTGGGTTGACAATCAAACCCATGCTCTTACGATGAGTTCGGGACTGTTTATTGAAAACCAACATATCAAATGGGAGCTCCCATATGCTCTCATCACAATGAATTTTAAATCCATTAGGTTGTAGTAATATTTATTAGCCATGGGCCTAGCCTGCATTCCACTATGATGACATCACCAGCAGAGACCCTGAGTATGTCATAAGTGTTTGTGGATATAATTGGCTATATTGTCCTCGTCTGTCCAGTCTGCTATGGATGGTGCTGTTTATGTAGACTGGATTCACTCAGATGTGGCTTGAGGAAAAAACGGGCTCTGTTAAACATAATGAGTAAGAATGTTGGTCATTGTTATTGGCTCGCTTGAAGTATTCAGGGGATCGTAAAACGGGAGGACACCACCCTTGACAGTAAGACGTTGGGGAGGTCTGGTATGTAGGTTGAGCTGCTGTGGTGTTGACTGGGGATGAAATGGCGTATCCCTTGTTGTTTAGGCATCATAGACAGGATACAAAAACATTTCTGCCCCCGTTACAGAACACACCCGCAGTAGGAGAATGCAGAGCAGTGTTGAGGACTCAGTAGAGGATTGTGGGTAGTCTATTATTTATGTGGGCAGGTGGGCCACACCTTCCCCCGTGTGCCTCCTGCTTGGACTACAGAGTTCACTTTGACTGTGAGCGTTCACCCATGGGGGCTCCGCTGTGCAGGAATAGCGTTCTGACCAGGCGCGTTCACCCATGGGGGCTCCGCTGTGCAGGAATAGCGTTCTGACCAGGCGCGTTCACCCATGGGGGCTCCGCTGTGCAGGAATAGCGTTCTGACCAGGCGCGTTCACCCATGGGGGCTCCGCTGTGCAGGAATAGCGTTCTGACCAGGCGCGTTCACCCATGGGGGCTCCGCTGTGCAGGAATAGCGTTCTGACCAGGCGCGTTCACCCATGGGGGCTCCGCTGTGCAGGAATAGCGTTCTGACCAGGCGCGTTCACCCATGGGGGCTCCGCTGTGCAGGAATAGCGTTCTGACCAGGCGCGTTCACCCATGGGGGCTCCGCTGTGCAGGAATAGCGTTCTGACCAGGCGCGTTCACCCATGGGGGCTCCGCTGTGCAGGAATAGCGTTCTGACCAGGCGCGTTCACCCATGGGGGCTCCGCTGTGCAGGAATAGCGTTCTGACCAGGCGCGTTCACCCATGGGGGCTCCGCTGTGCAGGAATAGCGTTCTGACCAGGCGCGTTCACCCATGTAGTGGACTGCGGGTTGCAGAGCAGCCGACCGCTGCAGGTGATACAGCACAGTAATACCTCTAGTGCCTTTGAAGAGTGGTTCATTTGTGAGAGGTTGGTCAAGCGGAAGCGGCACAAAAACCTTCAGTAGGGGCCAAGAGACCACAACGGTCATTCAATATTTAAGAGTGGTGGTGGGTTGCGGGCTTCGCATGGTCGTACACTGCCGCAGAGCAACTGCAGATGTTATCTAGTCTGAGTGGAGTAGTCTACATATTTCACATGCAAGACTAAAACCCAGATATAAATCCATACTAGCGGTCACCCAAGACATCAGGTCAGAGATCTTCGATGGTGATAATGTAACTAATGAGCCTAATGGATACACATTCGCCTTGACATTAGAGCAGGATCTCAGATCTATATTTCATCAGCTTATTAAACACACTTTCGATGCACATTTGCATTGATCCCCAGTCCAGTGAACCTTGTGCATGGAGGGCAAATCTGTTTTAGACAGCAGGCTTTTAATCCAGTCTAAAACCCACCAGGAACACTTGATGACAACAAACTTTGATCATCATCATCAGTATTCTGTAAACTAAGGGAGGATAGCAGAGAAAGGCAACAACCGTTCTGCATGCCACATAGTACTGTCCAAAAGGCAGTTGTGATGTCAGTCTGTAGAATCTAAGTGAAGGATTTGGGCAGCAGCAGGGACTTGTCCTTCCGCCCATGATGGCATTACTGTAATTAAAATCGTGGAAGAGATTGCAGTGTTCATTTCATAATTGTATAAATGTAGATGGGATAGGCCTCGTCTTGTTTCACTGTGATTACATTGGGGCGGGGGGAGTAAGAAGTCTCCCTCCGGCGAAGTGAAAACCCATAACACGGAATGACAGACTAACTCTCCCATTTGTTAGGCTGATCAAAGTAGTGGGCCTCCATGATCCCAACCAGTAAACAAGCCAGTGGTGTTTTAGGTTTGGCTCGCCATACAGTTTTATCACATTGCAGAATTGTAAAAAGAGAGATTCAGCGCCGCTGGAAAGTACGCCGTCTGGCTTTTACAAGAGCGATGACTATGTGGGTCCCAAGACTGGGTTTAAGGACATGGAGCCAGCAGTCTGTGCTGGTCGGCCCACTGAGCCACCCGAACAGACTCATTCTACTCTCCCTTTCTCTATGTGGGGGGCACCAGCTGGGGACTGACACTCTCAGGTTGTACTGAGCCATGACACTGTGTCCAGGCAGGGTCAGGTGCAAAGAGGCATCAAAGGATCAGGATTACGGCATTGTGTGAACAGACAACTTCCTAATATGGATGTCGTACGCGGTATAGGACGGTTCAAGCCAAGGCTCATCTGGGGCTGAAGTTTAAGAGAACCAAGTCTACAAACAAGATTTAATCCGCTCTACTCATAGGGGTACTGAATTTTTTTTATTTATTTTACCTATATTTAACTAGGCAAGTCAGTTAAGAACAAATTCTTATTTTCAATGATGGCCTAGTGGGTTAACTGCCTGTTCAGGGGCAGAACGACAGACTTGTACCTTGTCAGCTCGGGGGTTTGAACTTGCAACCTTCCGGTTACTAGTCCAACACTCTAACCACTAGGCTACCCTGCCGCCGTTAAATGGTTAACTAGGCCTGTGGAGTGAGAGTTCTTGCTGGATGTTGGCAACCTCAGTGTTTGAGAGCCAAAGGCCCAGAGGTCTTCAGACCCCATTAACACCAGAGCCGGGCAGGCGGCCAATCACAAACCTCCCTTTGAGTCTCAGATTCAATGCATTCCTTTTCAAAATGGGCCACACCCTCAAAGGCCATCATGAATTCATTAACCACATGCAAATGAGGCATAGTCTATTTTCAACGACTAGGAGCTGTGTTCCACTGTTTTCAGGGGCAGGAGTTGGCGGATCCCAATCACTCGCCTTGATAAATATTGAAGCATGGGCTTAGTACACTTCCGCCCCCTGATTCATGTACCCACTGAAGATGGAGTGGGTTTCTTTATAAATGTCTGACTTTAGACCTCTTGCCAAGTGTCGGTGCTCTTTGTGAGGACAATGCCACATCTCCTTGGGTTCAGTTCTGCATGGCTACACTCCTCTAATACAATGTTGGTACATTCACACATACTGCGCCACTCACAACCTTTATCCTGGCAACTCAAAGCTTCGGTCTGGCTCTGGAGACACTGACCCGCACGATGACATTTCTTCCATCACCATGGGGATATAGGCCTAGCCTACATTACCTCTACAGTATACAGTGTTATGGCAGGTGGTATTCAGGCAGGTAAAGCCTCCTTCTTGTTCCTCCCGTAGAGAGGGACCACCCAGAGTGGCCAGTGCAGGGCGACAGTCATCTGGCTGTCCGTCTGTCTGTCTGTCATTCACCACATTCTCGACACGGCAAGAGGAGCAGGAGCACACAAACTCACCGCTCAAGTATCAACACACTCCTCTCCATAGACATACAGGGACTGCTTGTGAGAAAGAGGGACAACCGCTCGGCCGGCTAACTCTCATCCCATCCAATGTCATCCTCTTCCCACCATTTTCTGTAAGTTACTGCATTATCTAGTAGTCTCCAGACATCATGTCAGGGGACTCGGTCATATGTAGGATGACTATTCTCCTATTAGCCTTTAGTATGACATCCCCATCATTGATTTCTCACTCCATTTTCACTATGTAGGACACAAGGGTAGAACACGAGGGCATAGAATAATCTTTCTCCTTGGCAGTGAGAGTGTGGTTCTCTAAGACTCTGCAGGGTGAGGTTACTCAGCACCAGTATCAGAGCAGTCTTCTTACACGGATGACCTGCGCTGCAGTGGCGTTGGGTAATATCTCCTCCAGGAGTCTGAAACCGGAGACGCAACCCAACCTGTCCATCACGCTAGCTAAGCGTTAGCCTTAATTAGCACCTGGCCTCTTCACCTGCCATAGCATCCCACCAACCCCCCCGGTAGGGCCTCTCATGACCTTTCACCTAACCAGTCCTCCAATTACTCCTTCACCCCGCCCGCAGATACTAAATCAATGTATTTTTACTGTCAGTTCAGCTACAGACTACAGGCCCCATGAGACCAGAGGGAGAGTCAGTATTGAACTATCAAATGTGCCTTCCTGTATTATACTTATGCTAAAATGTTTATTATATTCTACGGAGTCATTTACTTTACGTTCGTATTCTTATCTTCTATTATTGCATTGTTGAGAAGGAAACTGCAAGTAAGCATTTTGTTGGACAGTGTATACCATGTGTATCCCGTACATACGACTAATAAAACTTGAAACTGTCAGGTTCAGGGGAGGTTTAATAGACAGTACTGGGCCATGAGATTCTCTGATTTATTAGTGGAAGTGGAAGAGAAGCAAAGGCTGAGAAAAATTTAGGCGAATTGGGCAGAGATGACATGTTGAGATCGTCATTTTGTTGGATTAAAAAGTCTTTCCTTCCTGGCTGACATGAATGTCAAACGGTCACCTCAGTGCTGTTGAATTATGGTGAGGGTCAGTGGTGTAAAGTACTTAAGTAAAAATACTTTCAAGTACTACTTACTGTAAGTCGTTTAGGGTATCTGTACTTTACTATTTGTGATGACTTTTACTTCACTACATTCCTAAAGAAAATAATGTACTTTTTACTCCATACATTTTCCCTGACACCTGAAATTACTCTTTACATTGTGAACGCTTATCAAGAGAACATCCCTGGTCATCCCAACTACTGCTGATCCGGCGGATTCACTAAACGCAAATGCTTTCTTTTTAAATTATGTCTGAGTGGTGGAGTGTGCCCCTGGCTACATGTAAATTTGTGGAGTGGTGTGGATTACTTAATATAAGGAATTTGAAATTATTTATACTTTTGATACTTGAGTACATTTGATCAATTACATTTACTTTTGATACTTAAGTATATTTAAAACTAAACACTTTTACTCAAGTAGTATTTAATTTGGTGACTTTCACTTGAGTCATTTTCTAATAACATATATTTACTTAAGTATGACAGTTGGGTACTTTTTACACCACTGGTGAGGGTACAGAGAGTAATAACTGGTCACAGACATGCCGTTTCTTTTAACCTTCACTCAACACCGATATGTTATGACCAAGATCTCAGAAAAGGGTCTTGACCTCAAAAGGTACAAATAACTCACATTTAGTAATTGATCCCAACAATAAAATACGAACATTTTCACTGGTATAATAAAGAGTTATTCCAAAAGAGTCACTCTGAGCCTTGTTCCATTGTTAGTGTGAGCCTTGTTCCATTGTTAGTGTGAGCCTTGTTCCATTGTTAGTGTGAGCCTTGTTCCATTGTTAGTGTGAGCCTTGTTCCATTGTTAGTGTGAGCCTTGTTCCATTGTTAGTGAATACAGAATAGTTGTGTGCAAGATAAAATATTTAAGGATACACCTGTAAAAAAAAAACGACCGAAAAACAACGCTGAGAATACATTTCACTGAATCAATAGCCTAAATTCCCAAAGACCAACCGTCACCATTTCCATTTGACCTTGTGCATCTTCCAGAAGGATACCTTCTCTTCCATATTGATGGCCACGGATTACCTTTCAACATGGTGCACGGGATGAACACTAAAACATTCATCTGGGGCAGCAAGGTCAAAGACAGGAATGTCAAAACACAGAGACACGAAGAGAAAGGGGGAGAAAGGAGAGAAAAAGTATGACTGACAGAAGGCTTGTCAAACCCTGTCCGCAAACACAGCAGCCGTAGGCTTTGCTGCAGCCTGTACCCGCTAACCTTCACTGGAAAATGTCCTGTTTCTAACTCAAGCAATTAGCTCGGCTAGCAACAGGACACATGCCTGGAGACACAAACAACAACCACACAAAAAACAACCCCAGTCAGCCTGGTTATTTGTATGTTTAAATATATCTCTCTGTCAACAGTAATGACAGGTCACTGGTTTGCATAGCCTTGAACTCCCTGGAGCATACCATCACGGATTTGTGATTTCACTTCAAAGGCAAATTGTGTTGCAAATGACAAGTTTAGATGCACTCTGGGAAAAATAATGTAAAGCAGATATGGGATGCTGTGTGAAATTATAAGCATTTTACTTGACTTCCATGCCCCTGAGCACTAATGCAGACACACAGGTCCACTTTTGCCCTGCGTCAGCCCTGCCTTTAACGACCTTTGACTTCCTATTGGCCCTGCTGACGACCATGCAGGCAGCAGTCTGTTTGACCTATCCAGGCCCTGTAATTGCGGAGGGGTCAGGGATAGAAGACAAAAGTGCAAACCCATAGAGAACACATTATCATGAGATCTGGGGCAAGTTAGGCGATTTATGATCAGGTTTTGAGGTTTAGGTTCGGCAAGGATAAAATCTTGAACATCAAACCACTGGCTCAGACCTTGCCATTAGATTTCAAGTTTGAGACATTATCTTACAGGAGTTGAATGTTACATTGGCAAGGCTCTGCTGTTTATCTTCCAAATGAGTCCTTCACGTAGGAATTCGGAAAATGTTTTACCTTGGCTATGTTTCAGTTTCACTGAATGCACCTCATGATTTTCCTCAGTAAAACGCAGAGGAGTCTTCGAGTTAAATCTGAAAGGGGTCAAACATTTTTCAGGATACCTGAAGTATTCCAAATATTCACTTAACAGTTCAGAGCCTCAATTTGTTTTATAAAGAGGGATGGAGAAAAAAAAAAACTCAGTTTCCATGGTGATTCAGGGAAAAGTAGAAAGTAATCAAATGTGAAGAATTTGCATGCGCGTGCACACCCACACACCATCCCACAATTAAATAAACATACTTCACAGTTGGACGACCTCCTGATAGTCATCCTTTATGAATAATGAGGGCTAGGAGGAGATTCTAATGACGCGTGATAAAAGAAGGAACTGATCTGAGGAAGCTGGGGAACCAGAGCATCCGTTCTATGGTGAAAGGCTGTGAGACAGACGGCTGTGTGTGTGTGACGTCTGGTTCCGCTCAGGGTTTGGCTGAGAACAGGAGTAGCTCCCAGAGAGAGGGAACGCTCATTACAAGAACACCATCTTAATCAAATCTCCCACATGTCTCAAACTACAGCTACGCGAACCAAGGCTCTCTACCAAGGACTAGACCGAAGGATTCAAATAGACACCTGCTAAAACACACACACACACAGAGATATACACAGACAATTAATTTTTTTACATCCAAATACTTGAATATTTTCTTAAGCCTCATTTACACAGTGACACTCTGACCACCAGCAGGACAGATGACATTAATGACATCTTAAACAAAGACCAGCACCCACCCTGAGCCACACGTACCCTGTCAGTAGCGACAGTGACCATGACTTTCAACACCCACTGCCTTAGTGTAGGATCCTCTTCACAATCACCCAGAGAGAAACAAAACCCAAATCATCCTACCAGACCGTATACAGACAGCCTTAGATGTGTGATAAGTACCATACAGCCAAAGCCCTGGGCAGGCAACTCGTTAATCGTTAATACGGCCTCCTAACAATTAGATCAGGGCTAAAACATTGTCGTATTGGCTTGTAAACTCACTGGCAGGTGCAGAACGCAGCCTAACAAAAAGGTTGTGAAATGTTTCACCTGGGTCAAACAAAGTATCAACATGGCATGAGCCATCTTTCTGACCAAGAAACTGATGATCTAACGTTTTCTTCTATGCTCAGCAATTTGACCGAGATGAAATCCAGATACTTTATGTTCGAAAGTATATTTTGCGGAGTAAAAAGCCAAGACAGAAAAGTGAATTCTGTTTCTGATTAAAAGCATATCACCTATGTCACTGAATCGGGTTAAGAAAGGACAATGCTATATGACCACTGGAACAGACCCAGATTCATTTTCCACCTTAGTTGAAATTGAAACATTTCTCCATATAGTCTATGGCAGGGATTTAAATAAACACAGATTATCGACATCGCAGTGTTCTTGACTTGTAGTAGCCATCAAATCACGAACCCTAGGGCTCCAAATCCCAAAAGCTTTCTCTGAGCAGGTGAGGTGTAAATCTGACTGGGACTAGGTAATCCTAACCCACGATTCAGCCAAATATTTTATTACATTTTCTCTGCGTTTGTCTGAATCCTGGCCTAGGATTAGATTTAGCCCAGTCTAATCTACACCTCACCTGCTCAGGGAAAGCTATAGGAAGCCTCACTGTTAGTGGTTTATTATTCAGTCCTTAGTCCTGGGCTTTGTACCAGTCGCACATTTTAATGATTCATGGGAAAATATGGCCCTTATCTTATTTTATCCGTGGCTGACAAAACACAGACTTCAGAGCGGTCCGCTATTCATTATTTTAACTTTCACTGAGACAGATGGAGTTTGTGTTTTGGAATATGTCAAATGAAAGGGGTCGCTAGACTAAATATTGGAGAAAATAAGTGATTGAAAACAAAAGTTTAAATACAAATCTCTTATCATGCTACTAAATCCAAAATTATTTTTGCTAAAAATTGAGGAAGGGGAAGCCCCTCATTTAGTTTCCAGCTTTACTGAAACGTATTTGACAGTTTATTAAATAGGGCTGAGTTCTGGGGCCTGCGTTTCTCACTGTTTATTATATAGGGCTGCGTTCTGGGGCCTGCGTTTCTCACTGTTTATTATATAGGGCTGCGTTCTGGGGCCTACGTTTCTCACTGTTTATTATATAGGGCTGCGTTCTGGGGCCTGCGTTTCTCACTGTTTATTATATAGGGCTGCGTTCTGGGGCCTGCGTTTCTCACTGTTTATTATATAGGGCTGCGTTCTGGGGCCTGCGTTTCTCACTGTTTATTATATAGGGCTGCGTTCTGGGGCCTGCGTTTCTCACTGTTTATTATATAGGGCTGCGTTCTGGGGCCTGCGTTTCTCACTGTTTATTATGTAGGGCTGCGTTCTGGGGCATGCGTTTCTCACTGTTTATTATATAGGGCTGCGTTCTGGGGCCTGCGTTTCTCACTGTTTATTATGTAGGGCTGCGTTCTGGGGCCTGCGTTTCTCACTGTTTATTATGTAGGGCTGCGTTCTGGGGCCTGCGTTACTCAGTGTTTATTATTGTGTTTTGGTTGTTGTCCCATTGCGTTGCGTTTGCCTCTCCGAGACAAGATTAAGCGGTGTGAGGGAGCAGGAATGTCAGTGACGGCAACCTCTCCTGGAGACGCGAGCTGGCTCACTCAGCCACGTGAACCTGCCTTACCCTCGGCTAGAGTTTCAAGGGAGAGGGAAGAAAAGATGGGTAGCTAGAGGGAGGGAGAGAGAGAGTGAGATACTGTGTACTGACAAGTCTCCCCCCAGAGTTTCTTTTTTTGGTTTAGTCAGTTTAGGCTGTAGTAATAAAAGAGTCTTTACTCTAGGGAACTACAGTATATCTCGCCTCCAGTGCAGAACCTTTGACACACACCCTTACACTTGCTGCTGACTGGACCTCCCACCTGTTACCCTCTCTGGGCCCTGCACCTCTCCCCACCCTGGTACTGGAGAGAGCCCATGCACCCTAAATTATTCCCACAGTGGTGGACGTCCACACTGGAGTTTATTGGAGAGAAGAGTCCTCTCCCTCGGTCAGAGGAGTCTCAAACTCCCTACATCTGGATCTCTCCCAGGCAGAAGCTCCACTGAATGCAGGGTGAAATATGGAGCCTGTCTGCCCCAACGGAAAAGGATTTCCAGCTCCACCAACATAGATGAGTTCAGCTCAACTCCCCTGTGCTTAACATCCCGGACAGAATAGCTCTAAAATCACAGCATGGAAGCCAACCAACACCTGAAATCTTGGCTCACAATCAAATCTCCATTCCTTTCTTTACCTTGATATGTCCTTCCAGTCACTGCCAAATCCCCTCTGCTTCTGTTTTCACACTAATTCAATCCAATGGGTCCCATGGGAATAAAGCACAGCGAAGCACCTACATAGATCATCCTAAATGACATACACACACCTGACTTTCAAATAAAAAATAAATAAAAATCAAGCTATTACCGGTCCGCCACAAAACCAGAGCTACCCAACCAAGAACCACTTTGACTGATAATAGTTCCCTTTGACATTTCACTCAGATACAGTAAAACCAAACTAAAACAGGAAATGGGGACAAATTAAATCCACACATGGAAAAGGGATTAACCAATCACATGATCAGCAGCAGGGATAGATTTATTTCCAGCATGTTGACCATGAATCCTGGAGGTCAGCCATTTAGGGCAGGAGTGAATAGGCCTACCGTGGTTGTATGTAAAAGCCACAGAGGTATTTGAGTGGTTTGGTCTGTTTGCAGTGAGCGAGCAGGCTTTTTCCAAGCCACCCGCAATGCTCCACACATCCCCTAGACAAGAGTATACAGCCTGGGTCCTGTCTGTGAGCAGCTCTGCTGAGTGGGGCGTTTCACTGCCTGTCTCTGTCTGACAGCTGGGCTACAGCACTCGAGACAATCACAGAGAAACACAGAGAGAAGAAGAGAGGGAGAGGAGAGAGAAAGTCAGGGAAGGAAAGAGGATGAGAGCCAGTGAGAGGAAGAGAAAGGTGCCAGGAGTCAAGGAAAAAGATGACCACAGCATATCACAGCCTTTCCAGAGACAATGAGTCACAGCCACAACACCTCTTCACACTGTCTGTGCACTCAGACGCCGCACAGACACGTGCAACAAAGACATAGCACAGCCACAGTCTTTCCTGGATTGGACAAAATAAATCAGCTTGGAGGTACTGAAAGATAATCAAACATACCCAGAAGTTGCTGTACAACATCAACACCAGTGTACAGCTACACCACTTATGAGGGGTAGATGGTTCCTGAAAGCTAGAGAAACAAGAAGCAACCCCTCCAGCCTCCTCCACCGCAAACTCCTTCCTAGTTCAGAGGGTTAATAATTCATCCAATCATCGGTGTCAAGGAAATTAAATAAAACAGAATCAAACCAAGAGGCTGTAACAACACTCACAGGGAAAGGAAACAGTGCCTCCACCCAGTGTGTGTGTTTAACGTTTAACCGGGACCAGGCGGAGCCAGGGCAGTCAGTCATTCATGACACAGTACAGTACGATCTCACAGAGGTATGGCTCTGGCTCGCCTCAATGACATGGAACAGAACCACGATCTCAGGGTCTCACAGGCCCAAACCAAGAACATGACAATGTTAAGTCCCACAGGGACTAAGCAGCATGGGTACTATAACATTTAGAGACGCCCTACCACTATCTGGCAGAGAACACTGATTAAATGTCAATCAAACACAAACATCTAAGGGAATGTCTGAGATGACCTCATCTCAGACATTGCAGAGAAGGCAATTATATAGTATTTTCTTGTTAGTTCAAATCGACGAAGATGATTGTACATCCTCTGGATGGGCATCAATCTGTTATTGACCATATGTTACCCATTAACACCATAAACTAATAGCTTCATTGTGTTCTGTAAGCTCATCACAGCTGTGGTGAAACACAGCAGACCAGGATGAGACTAAGCCTGAGGTAATGCTTTACGGGTGTTCTGGAGAAGGTTAGATGTAGGACACGTCTGTCCAATGCTTAGGGATTCACTGTTGGAGTAAACAGGACATTTCTTTACCTTCGAAGGAGAGGAAGACTCTTGGCAGTGGCTGGAGGAAGCTGGAGACACAAGTGAGGAGGAGAGAGAGAGCCAGGAGGGTGGATCTGGCTCCTATCCAGGGCGGGGTCTTCACGACCCCCTCTGGCCACCTCATGACAGCAGGGCCTCAGGAACCACACCTAGTCCAAATAACCTAAGGGAGAGAGCGGTGCATCACTGGTCAGACTACAGTACCACAGATGCAGCAAGGATGTTCAAATCCAGTCCACGAGGGCTACACCACCGCTGATTTTCATTCTCTTTCCGGTAGTTAATAAATCCCAGTAATTGATTGATTCACTCATCTTGTTTCCCAGGTCTGAAACAATTCCTGATTAGAAAGGCAGGATTAAAACTAGCAGTGCTGCAGCCCTCCATTATCTCTTCCTGTCCTATGGTGTCTACTTCCTGTCCTATGGCGTCTACTTCCTGTTCTAATAATAACAATAAATAATAAGGATCTGTGTTAAAGGAGAGATCGAGTGTCACATGACAGTTAAATCCATCAGTTACCATGTCCTTTAACATGGCTGCCTGTTATGGACGAGATTCATCTACACAAAAGAGCTGGGGGAGAATCTCCTCTCTGCCTTCACTCTGCTTCCATTATTGGACAAGAGGAGTTCCATTATTGATAAAGACAGGTATTACCAGGGGACTTTCTCCTGTAGAGAGATTGTCTTACTGCTAACCAAAGACTGAGCTTCTCACTGCCTCTGAAAAACTGAGCAGGCTCTTCTGCCCATGGCCACGCCACTCAATGTATTATGCGCAGAGTATCCATTTTGGTTTAATAGAAAAATAATATAAAAATGGGGGAAACAATAAAATGCACCCAAACAAAGACAGATCTATATTCTCATGGCTTATAGATGAGGGTGGGATATCTATGAAACTTTCAATTTGGGATGCAGCTGACGGAAAGGTTGAGGCACTGGGATCAGATGAACCATATATCACCCAGCTGAAATGTAACCTGCATGACGGGCTTGGGTCGTCGTTTGAGGGGCCGCGTGTGAAGAGTTAGAACGCATATGGAAAAGTGCAGAAGGGCTAAGATCTCTTTGGCCCTCCCTATCCCAGCCCACCCTAGCTGGGGTGAGTTCCAGGAGAGAGAAGCCCTTGCTCTGGAGATGTCAGCCTCACAGCTGCTTAAACCATCACTGGAGATGGGAGCCTCTACTGCTGCTGAGTGCCAGGAGTCATTACTGTGAGATAAGACACAGGCCTACCATGACACGCCACCTCAGCAGGATTAGACACATACAACTGGAACTTCTCTCCTGCTTTAAAATCTACCACGGTCATACTGTATAACCTGTCAGGTGATATCATGGAGATCCCTACAAATATGACTGGCACCTAGCTAGTACAACTGACCTCCCTAACCTCCTAAGGCATGTCTGGCAGCCTGATAGTGCTCCATGTACACAATCAAGCTCCCCATTGATATACATAACAGCCTTTTAAGGAGCAATGCTCCACATTCTGGTCTACAAAGCCATGTGGATAGCCATAAACATTCATTTGTCTGGCGAGACTGTAATCAGACCAGAAATACTGCTGCTTGTCGAAGCCTTGCCAGGAATCCTGGCGATGACAATTAAATTGGTCTCCATAAAGAAGCTGGACTTGAACAAATACAGCAATACATTACCGAAGTGGTATAATGATAATTGGGTTTATTGTGTGTTGCTTGGCCCTTTGTCTAATTAATTTCCCATCTCTCTTTTAAAAAACGACTAATCGATGAATGTACAGTGCCTTGCGAAAGTATTCGGCCCCCTTGAACTTTGCGACCTTTTGCCACATTTCAGGCTTCAAACATAAAGATATAAAACTGTATTTTGTTGTGAAGAATCAACAACAAGTGGGACACAATCATGAAGTGGAACGACATTTATTGGATATTTCAAACTTTTTTAACAAATCAAAAACTGAAAAAGTGGGCGTGCAAAATTATTCAGCCCCCTTAAGTTAATACTTTGTAGCGCCATCTTTTGCTGCGATTACAGCTGTAAATCGCTTGGGGTATGTCTCTATCAGTTTTGCACATCGAGAGACTGACATTTTTTCCCATTCCTCCTTGCAAAACAGCTCGAGCTCAGTGAGGTTGGATGGAGAGCATTTGTGAACAGCAGTTTTCAGTTCTTTCCACAGATTCTCGATTGGATTCAGGTCTGGACTTTGACTTGGCCATTCTAACACCTGGATATGTTTATTTTTGAACCATTCCATTGTAGATTTTGCTTTATGTTTTGGATCATTGTCTTGTTGGAAGACAAATCTCTGTCCCAGTCTCAGGTCTTTTGCAGACTCCATCAGGTTTTCTTCCAGAATGGTCCTGTATTTGGCTCCATCCATCTTCCCATCAATTTTAACCATCTTCCCTGTCCCTGCTGAAGAAAAGCAGGCCCAAACCATGATGCTGCCACCACCATGTTTGACAGTGGGGATGGTGTGTTCAGGGTGATGAGCTGTGTTGCTTTTACGCCAAACATAACGTTTTGCATTGTTGCCAAAAAGTTCAATTTTGGTGTCATCTGACCAGAGCACCTTCTTCCACATGTTTGGTGTGTCTCCCAGGTGGCTTGTGGGAAAAATGTAAACACTTTTTATGGATTTCTTTAAGAAATGGCTTTCTTCTTGCCACTCTTCCATAAAGGCCAGATTTGTGCAATATACGACTGATTGTTGTCCTATGGACAGAGTCTCCCACCTCAGCTGTAGATCTCTGCAGTTCATCCAGAGTGATCATGGGCCTCTTGGCTGCATCTCTGATCAGTCTTCTCCTTGTATGAGCTGAAAGTTTAGAGGGACGGCCAGGTCTTGGTAGATTTGCAGTGGTCTGATACTCCTTCCATTTCAATATTATCGCTTGCACAGTGCTCCTTGGGATGTTTAAAAATTGGGAAATCTTTTTGCATCCAAATCCGGCTTTAAACTTCTTCACAACAGTATCTCGGACCTGCCTGGTGTGTTCCTTGTTCTTCATGATGCTCTCTGCGCTTTTAACGGACCTCTGAGACTATCACAGTGCAGGTGCATTTATACGGAGACTTGATTACACACAGGTGGATTGTATTTATCATCATTAGTCATTTAGGTCAACATTGGATCATTCAGAGATCCTCACTGAACTTCTGGAGAGAGTTTGCTGCACTGAAAGTAAAGGGGCTGAATAATTTTGCACGCCCAATTTTTCAGTTTTTGATTTGTTAAAAAAGTTTGAAATATTCAATAAATGTCGTTCCACTTCATGATTGTGTCCCACTTGTTGTTGATTCTTCACAAAAAAATACAGTTTTATATCTTTATGTTTGAAGCCTGTAATGTGGCAAAAGGTCGCAAAGTTCAAGGGGGCCGAATACTTTCGCAAGGCACTGTATGACGACATTTTAAGACCAATTTGTTTTTCTTAGATGCCGAACAGGAGATCTGATTTTCTGGCTCTGCCATAATGTCTTTACTGAATGAGAGCAATTCCCAAGGCTGTCTTTTGTAATGGAATATTGACATTTTACACAATTGATCATGTTTACACTGCATTGGGAAAGTATTCAGACCCCTTGACTATTTCCACATTTTTGTTAGGTTAGACTTATTTTAAAATGGATTAAATCAATCTACACACAATGGCCAAGTGAATACAGGTTTAGATTTTTTTAAATAAAAAATACCTTATAAGTATTCAGACCCTTTGCTATAAGACTCGAAATTGAACTCAGGTGCATCCTGTTTCCATTGATCATCCTTGAGATGTTTTTACAAAATGATTGGAGCCCACCTGTGGTAAATTCAATTGATTGGAGGTGATTTGGAAAGGCACACACCTGTCTAAAAACCAAGCCATGAGGTCGAAGGAATTGTAGAGCTCCGAGACAGGATTGTGTCGAGGCATAGATCTGGGAATGTCTGCAGCATTGAAGGTCCTCAAGAACACTCCATCATTCTTAAATGAAAGAAGTTTGGAACCACTAAGACTCTTCCTAGAGCTAGCCGCCCAGCCAAACTGAGCAATCGGGGGAGAAGGGCCTTAGTCAGGGTGGTGACCAAGAACCTGATGACCACTGTGACAGAGCTCCAGAGTTCCTCTGTGGAGATGGGAGAAACTTCCAGAAGGACAACCATCTCCGCAGCACTCCACCAATCAGGCCTTTATGGTAGAGTGGCCAGATGGAAGCCACTCCTCAGTAAAGAACACATGACAGCCCGCTTTGAGTTTGCCAAAGGGCACTTAAAGACCCTCAGACCAGGAGAAACAAGATTCTCTGGTCTGATGAACACGAGTGAGTTACACGCTCAACCATTGCTACTCTTAACTTCCGCAATGCATACAAGGCCCTCCCCTGCCCTCCATTTGGCAAATCTGACCATGACTCAATCTTGTTGCTCCCTTCCTATTGGCAGAAAATAAAACAGGAAGCGTCCGTTCTTAGGTCTAACCAACGCTGGTCTGACCAATCGGTTTCACGCTTCAAGATTGCTTTGATCACGTGGACTGGGATATGTTCCGGATAGCCTCAGAGAATAACATTGACATATACGCTGACTCGGTGAGCGTGTTTAAAACCAGTTGCATCTCTAGGGGCGCTATTTCATTTTTGGATAAAAAACGTTCCCGTTTTAAGCGCGATATTTTGTCATGAAAAGATGCTCGACTATGCATCTTCTTGACAGTTCTGGAAAGAAAACACTCTGAAGTTTCAGAATCTGCAAAGATTTTGTCTGTAAGTGCCCCAGAACTCATTCTACAGGCGAAACCAAGATGATACGTCAAACAGGAAATGAGCAGAATTTCTGAAGCTCTGTTTTCTAATGTCTCCTTATATGGCTGTGAATGCGACAGGAATAAGCTTAGACCTTCTGCCGTTTCCCCAAGATGTCGGCAGCATTGTGACGTATTTGTAGGCATATCATTGGAAGATTGACCATAAGAGACTACATTTTCCAAGTGTCCGCCTGGTGTCCTGCGTCGAAACTGGTGCGCAAAGCCATGTGCAAGTATTTTTCCATTTGATTGAGAGGGGAAACCATGCTTCCACGAACGATATCATCGAAGAGATATGTGAAAAACACCTTGAGGATTGATTCTAAACAACGTTTGCCATGTTTTCAGTCGATATTATGGAGTTAATTTGGAAAAAAGTTCGCGTTTTGAGGACTGAATTTTCGTTTTTTTTTGGTAGCCCAATGTGATGTAAAAAAACGGAGCTATTTCTAATACACAAGGAATCTTTTTGGAAAAACTGAGCATCTGCTATCTAACTGAGAGTCTCCTCATTGAAAACATCTGAAGTTCTTCAAAGGTAAATGATTTTATTTGAAGGCTTTTATGTTTTTGTTGAAATGTTGCGTGCTGGATGCTAACGCTAATGCTAGAGCTAAATGCTACGCTAGCTAGCTACTTTTACACAAATGATTGTTTTCCTATGGTTGAGAAGCATATTTTGAAAATCTGAAATGACAGTGTTGTTTACAAAAGGCTAAGCTTGAGGGATGGCATATTTATTTCATTTCATTTGCGATTTTCATGAATAGTTAACGTTGCGTTATGGTAATGAGCTGAGTCTGTATTCACGATCCCGGATTCGGGATGGGGAGATCAGAAAGGTTAAGGAAGTGTATGGGAGATGTTGTACCCACTGTGACAATTAAAACCTTCCCTAACCAGAAACCGTGGATTGATGGCAGCATTTGCGCTAAACTGAAAGCACGTCCCCGGGTCTCCAGACAAACTAACACCACCTTTGCCCGCTTTGAGGATAATACCGTGCCTGTCACCGACGCAGCCCGCTACCAAAGACTGTGGGCTCTCCTTCTCCGTGGCTGACGTGAGTAAAACATTTAAACATGTTTACCCTCGCAAGGCATCCAGCCCAGATGATATCCCTAGCCACATCCTCATGGCATGCGCAGACCAGCTGGCTGGTGTGTTTACGGACATATTCAATAAATACCTAACCAGTCTGCTGTCCCTACATGCTTATAAATGGCCACCATTGTTCCTGTTTCTAAGAAAGCACAGGTAGCTGAACTAAATGCCTACAGCCCCGTAGCATTCACTTCTGTCATCATGAAGTGCTTTGAGAGACTAGCCAAGGATCATATCACCTCTACCTGACACCCTAGTCCACTCCAATTTGATTACCGCGGCAATAGGTCCACAGACGATGCAATCGCCATCCCACTGCCCTATCCAATCTGGACAAGAGGAATACCGATGTAAGAATGCTGTTCATTGACTAAAGCTCAGCATTCGACACCATAGTACCCTCCAAACGCATCATTAACCTTGAGACCTTGGTCTCAACCCCACCCTGTGTAATTGGGTCCTGGACTTCCTGACAGGTCACTCCCAGGTGGAGAAGGTAGGAAACAACATCTCCACTCCGCTGATCCTCAACACTGGGGTCCCACAAGGGTGTGTTCTCAGCCCCCTCCTGTACTCCCTGTTCACCCATGACTGCATGGCCATGCACGCCTCCAACTCAATCATCCAGTTTGCAGACGACACAACAGTAGTAGGCTTGAGTACCAACAATGACGAGACGGCCTACAGGGAGGAGGTGAGGGCCCTCGAATTGTGGTGTAAGGAAAATAACCTCTCACTCAATGTCAGCAAAACAAAAGAGATGATCGTGGACTTCAGGAAACAGCAAAGGGAGCACCCCCTGATCCACATCGATGGGACAGCATTGGAGAAAGTGGAAAGTTTTAAGTTCCTCAGTGTACATACCACAGACAAACTGAAATGGTCCACCCATACAGACAGCGTGGTGAAGAAGGCACAACAGCACTTCTTCTGTCTCAGGAGGCTGAAGAAAATGTGGCTCGTCATCGAAAACCCTCACTAACTTTTACAGGTGCACAATTGAGAGCATCCTGTCGGGCTGTATCACCTCCTGGTACGGCAACTGCACCGCCCACAACAAGCTCTCCAGAGGGTGGTGCGGTCCGCACAATGCATCACCGGGGTCAAATGACCTGCCTTCCAGAACACCTGCAACACCCGATGTCACAGGAAGGCAAAAAGATCATCAAGGACAATAACCACCCGAGTCCCTGCCTGTTCACCCCACCATCATCCAGAAGGCGAGGTCAGTACAGGTGCATCAAAGCTGGGACCGAGATATTGAAAAACAGCTTCTATCTCAAGGCCAGCCGATTGTTAAAACAGCCAATACTAGCACAGACAGGCGGCTGCCTACATACATCATTGGCCACTTTAATAAATAGAACACTAGTCACTTTAAGAATGTTTACATATCTCGCATTACTCATATGTATATACTGTATCCTACACTATCTTTTGTGTCTTAGCCGCTCTGTCACAACTCATCCATATATTTTTATATTCTTATCCCATTCCTTTACTAGATTGTGTGTATTAGGTTTTGCTGTGGAATTGTTGCTATTACCTGTTAGATATTGCTGCACTGTCGGATCTAGATCCATAAGCATTTCGCGACACTCGTAATGACATCTGCTAACCATGTGTATGTGACCAATAAAATTTTATTTGAAACCAAGATTGGACTCTTTGGTCTGAAGGTCAAGCGTCCCGTATGGAGGAAACCTGGCACCATCCCTACAGTGAAGCATGGTGGTGGCAGCATCATGCTGTGGGGATATTTTTCAGTAGCAAGAACTGGGAGACTAGTCAGGATCGAAGGAAAGATGAATGGAACATAGATCCATGATGAAAACCTGCTCCAGAGCACTCAGAACCTCAGACTGGGGCAAAGGTTCACCTTCAACAGGACAACGAACCTAAGGACACAGCCAAGACAATGCAGGCGTGGCTTTGGGACAAGTCTTTGAATGTCCTTTAGTGGCCCAGCCAGAGCCTGGACTTGAACCCGATCGAACATATCTGGAGAGACCTGAAAATAGCTGTGCAGCGACGCTCCCCATCCAACCTAACAGAGCTTGAAAGGATCTACAGAGAAGAATGGGAGAAACTGCCCAAATACACGCTACAAGTTTTTAGCGTCATACCCAAGAAGACTCAAGGCTGTAATTGCTGCCAAAGGGGCTTCAAAAAAGTACTGAGTAAAGGGTCTGAATAATTATTCAAATGTAATATTTCATTTTTTCAATACATTTGCAATTAGCAGTATTTCTGGACAGAGTACAGTCTCGCCAGACAAATTAATGTACATGTTTATGGCTCTCCATATGGCTTTGTACACTAGATTGTTGTCATTATGCGGTATTGTGTGTAGATTGATGAGGGGAATTTGTTCATCCATTTTAGAATAAGGCTGTAACGTAACAAAATGTGGAAAACGTCAAGGGGTCTGAATATTTTCCGAATACACTGTATATGGAGCGTAATGAGGAAAAAGCAGTCCCATCTGGATTACGACTTGATAAATGGATTGTTTTGGTCTAGACTCGCTCTTCTTCCTGGTTCTATTTGTACAAAGATTCCTACTTTAGATAGAGATAACCACACTGTAATTACAACACAAATGACACGAGAGAGTCACTCTAGTCATGAAAGAGATGCTATTTAGACCTAGAGCATATAAATAAAATATGGTAAACAGATAATGATATTCTGAGAGTAAAGAGTTGAACACTGTGTGAATTGTCTGGATCGGTGTCTTCCCTCCGCCTACAGGATCTACCAGAGCGGCTCCGAGTGTTCACACCACACCCTGTCACTCACAAGTTAACGGCTCGGGTACATGGACATGTTGCCAAGCACACGTTTGACCAGGAAGAGCTAAGAAAAACAAATGTTTTTGTAATAAAAATTGAGGGTTTAGGGCTCAACAGTAACCTGTTGAATTGAATTAAATAACACTTTTTAACTATATCTTTGGCTTATAGTCAATCATCTTCTATTTTTACTTCTATTTTTACTCATATAGTTAATGTCAGACAACGTGACAATCTCAGTCTCAGAGCAAAGGCACACTTGTGATCACCCTGATATATTTGTAATAGTATGACCTATAACAATTATACTTCTTTCTACTCAATGTAAATGTTAATATAACATGTATCCCACCATAAATACAGAATGGTGTGCGAACATCAGTGATGAAGAACAATCAAAAACACATTCAATGATCAGCATTACTTTTCAGACGCCTCACAGCCCGTCATTTCAGACATATCTTCACAAAACTCAACAGAGAACCCCTTATCCATCACTATAGAAAGGAGAAAATAAACCACCAAACCGTAAACGGGTATCTAAATTAACAAGACACAAATGCAGTTACATTTGGATCAAGTCTTTTGGAGCTTTTCTTAATACTTGTCTAAATGTGTTCGCTTCAGCCGTTCTTATTCCCTTTCCGTCTGTCTACCAGTGGGACCCTGCACCTGTTAGCCCGAGTCCACGCAGCCCTCTCCCACTACCGCCTCTCTGTCACAAAGATTGACTGTCCACACACCCCTGTCCCAGCCTAGGACAGCCCAGCCTAGGACCCACCTTATAAGGCTCCTCTCCTGCTCTGTCGCGATCCCAAAGCCCTGGTTCCCTGATTGTTCCTGTGTTGACCCAGTCCTTATCCCCGTCAAGCACTTAAGTACCACTGAGACAGTTCCCTGGTGACTAACCCAGAAAGAAGGCAGAGAAGAGAGCGCTGCTGCTATTACATCCAACCGCCTGCAGGACAGACTTGATGAGTGAAAGAGATGAGAGAAGGAAGGGTAGAGAGAGGAGGAGAGAGAGAAAAGGCTGGTTTCCTATTACATACTCTACTGAAGTCCCCCCTCCTCGCTTCTCTTTTTCTCTCCCCCTCCGTCAGCTAACGAGACAGTGAACTGATCACCCAATCCCTCCCAGTCCTAGGACTCCTACCTCACACAGGCAGGCAGGCAGGCAGAGGACTCCTACCTCACGCAGGCAGGCAGGCAGGCAGAGGACTCCTACCTCACGCAGGCAGGCAGGCAGGCAGAGGACTCCTACCTCACGCAGGCAGGCAGGCAGGCAGAGGACTCCTACCTCACGCAGGCAGGCAGGCAGGCAGAGGACTCCTACCTCACGCAGGCAGGCAGGCAGGCAGAGGACTCCTACCTCACGCAGGCAGGCAGGCAAGCAGAGGACTCCTACCTCACGCAGGCAGGCAGGCAAGCAGAGGACTCCTACCTCACGCAGGCAGGCAGGCAAGCAGAGGACTCCTACCTCACGCAGGCAGGCAGGCAGGCAGGCAGGCAGGCAGGCAGGCAGGCAGGCAGGCAGAGGACTCCTACCTCACACAGGCAGGCAGGCAGAGGACTCCTACCTCACACAGGCAGGCAGGCAGGCAGGCAGAGGACTCCTACCTCACGCAGGCAGGCAGGCTGGCAGGCAGGCAGGCAGAGGACTCCTACCTCACGCAGGCAGGCAGGCAGGCAGGCAGAGGACTCCTACCTCACGCAGGCAGGCAGGCAGGCAGGGGACTCCTACCTCACGCAGGCAGGCAGGCAGGCAGAGGACTCCTACCTCACGCAGGCAGGCAGGCAGGCAGAGGACTCCTACCTCACGCAGGCAGGCAGGCAGGCAGGCAGGCAGGCAGGCAGGCAGGCAGGCAGGCAGGCAGGCAGGCAGAGGACTCCTACCCCACACAGGCAGGCAGGCAGAGGACTCCTACCGCATACAGGCAGGCAGGCAGAGGACTCCTACCTCACACAGGCAGGCAGGCAGAGGACTCCTACCTCACACAGGCAGGCAGGCAGAGGACTCCTACCTCACACAGGCAGGCAGGCAGGCAGGCAGAGGACTCCTACCTCACACAGGCAGGCAGGCAGGCAGGCAGGCAGGCAGGCAGGCAGGCAGGCAGGCAGGCAGGCAGGCAGGCAGAGGACTCCTACCTCACGCAGGCAGGCAGGCAGGCAGGGGACTCCTACCTCACGCAGGCAGGCAGGCAGGCAGGCAGGCAGGCAGGCAGGCAGAGGACTCCTACCTCACGCAGGCAGGCAGGCAGGCAGAGGACTCCTACCTCACGCAGGCAGGCAGGCAGGCAGAGGACTCCTACCTCACGCAGGCAGGCAGGCAGGCAGGCAGGCAGGCAGGCAGGCAGGCAGGCAGGCAGGCAGGCAGGCAGGCAGAGGACTCCTACCCCACACAGGCAGGCAGGCAGAGGACTCCTACCGCATACAGGCAGGCAGGCAGAGGACTCCTACCTCACACAGGCAGGCAGGCAGAGGACTCCTACCTCACACAGGCAGGCAGGCAGAGGACTCCTACCTCACACAGGCAGGCAGGCAGGCAGGCAGGCAGAGGACTCCTACCTCACACAGGCAGGCAGGCAGGCAGGCAGGCAGGCAGGCAGGCAGGCAGGCAGGCAGGCAGGCAGGCAGAGGACTCCTACCTCACGCAGGCAGGCAGGCAGGCAGGCAGGCAGGCAGGCAGGCAGGCAGGCAGGCAGGGGACTCCTAATTCACGCAGGCAGGCAGGCAGGCAGAGGACTCCTACCTCACGCAGGCAGGCAGGCAGGCAGGCAGGCAGGCAGGCAGGCAGGCAGGCGACTCCTACCTCACATAGGCAGGCAGAGGACTCCTACCTCACATAAGGAAGACAGAGGTAACCAGGGAGAAAGCAGGAGAATATAAGAGAGACTGAGCCAGTAATAATCATTTATGTCCAACAGAGCCCTGAACAGTTTACCTAGGGACACTCACTTCCCACTCACAACACATTCAGTCATATTGCCCTTCAGCAGTAGATTAAAATCAACACAGACCCTTCCTCCTTCACAAGCTACACACCAACCCAATATTAAATATTATTCCTGTTGAATGTTTCCAAATAATAAAATCATATCTAACATGGGCTGGAGACAGTTTCAAAAACATCAAATTAAATATTTCATAGTAGTGTCGTAAAATGTTATAGCCCAGATATTGAGTTAGTCGTGGGACATGTTTTCTTAATGCTGAGATATTAAAAATAGGTTGTTAGACATTATTTGAATTCTGATGATAATTTGATATCCTATGGAAGTTACTATGGCAGAAGTTACTATGGCAGTCATACAAATATTCCTAAACTATTCATTTCCTCCACTTGTGTGATTTTTTTATTGCCTGGCTCTCCATTCTAATATATATATATATATATAAAAAACACTATTATTCCGTTGCCTTTACTAAGGTATTGCCAGAAGCCTAAATTATAACTTACAGGGCAGGTTAGTGCATCCCTGAGAGATCTACTATAGTAGGGTTGCCTCTGGGAGCGTATGGCTCATGGTCAGAGTGGTATGTCCTCTCGAAGACCAGAAGCATGCAACCATACCATGCAGAGACCATATCACTTTCAGAGTCACCTAAAAACACACCCACCAAACACACTTCATGTTTGAAGGGGTCCTTGGAGTCCTGGGTCATTTTCAAACGTTTTGCAACATAATATAAAAATGACCATTTCTCATTAGACAAGTCCAGGTATGTGTGTGAAGGCAAGCAAGCAGGATTTACACTTTTCCATTTGAACAGCTTTGAGGTTGAGTTTTCACAGAGTTTGAGAGCTCTGGTTCAATACATTTTCAATATACAATAAACTTTGGAAAATGCATTCCAAATGTGTTTTCTGAAACTAACTCAGAGAAAATCGGTTAAAATACATTGCAGCACAATATTAAGACAAATTTAATTGAGTGTGTGTGTGTGTGTGTGTGTGTATTTACTACTACTACGTGTGGGTGTGCTCCTACATGTCTATTTAAGGGAGGAAGAGAGGGCGGTAAAGCTGGTAGCAGAGACACAGGAAAATAATTACCCCTCTCTCTGACAGATGGGCTGATTTATGCCTCTCCAATTAAACTGTCAGGATACGGAGCAGCAGAGTGGGAGAGACCATTTCATAGGGCCGTAAAGCCTCTTCTCTTCACCCAGAGAGAATAGAGGCAGACGGGTCTCTTCTTTAACTAGCCCCTCTACAGAGGCGAGGAGGAAGGAGCAGTAAATTACTAATGGCTGTGATGAAGCTGAGAGCACGTCAGCCTCAGACAGGAGGGATGGGCTGCAACTATCTTCATGACATTACATACAGAACTGAGATACATTATTAAAGGACGAGAGGAGGGAAATTAACCTGAACGTTTCTGAATAACAACCCTCTCTGACACTGTAAACGATGTAGGTAGCTGCAACTCTCTCACACTGAGAACAGGATGCATTCTCTGTGGTGTCATGTAAAACATGTCCGCTCTGTGTAGAGGTCAGAGATGATAAAACATTGGTATGCTTCATTTGGAGTTTTCCAAAAACATCTTGTTGGGAGGATAAATAAATCTTTCAGTTTATAGAATTCATCACGCAATCTGGACTGTCCACCTGTACTTATGACTGTATCTTTGTTTCACAAGCGGCCACACACACACACGTGTTTTTTGTTGCCACACCAAAGTTAAATACATTGAGCGATGGCTAGGGTTACGGGTGGTTCCACTCTAAGCCAAAATATTCCGTCACACACATCTGCTTTCATGGTATGTGATTCTATACCAGAGAGTTCATAGTGTAATACAACAAAAACTCCCATCAGAGACTACATGGACAATCTATCAGGCTGAGCATGGAATATTCCTC
This sequence comes from Oncorhynchus mykiss, assembly GCF_057628025.1. NCBI lineage: Eukaryota > Metazoa > Chordata > Actinopteri > Salmoniformes > Salmonidae > Oncorhynchus > Oncorhynchus mykiss. The sequence continues at coordinate 11,738,445 of NC_143042.1, read as the reverse complement.
CCTTCAAGTTTGGTCTTATTCTTAACACAAATCAAGTTCTTTGGACATTTGCCTTGAGCTTCGCATCATTTAACAGATGAGAAAGTGACAAATAGAGCTGTATTCAGTGGCCTGTGCGGGAATTGAACACACAACCCTGGTGTTGCCAGCATCATGCTCTAACCCACTGAGCCAATGAAACCTCCAATTGGTTCCTACTGTGCGAGTACTGTCTGGTGAAACAGTACAGGTGGAATGTCATTATCATACGAATATTATAACGAATTAGCTACAATTAACAACTAATTGGAGATGATAAAAGATGTCAGGCAGAGAGCTGACCTTGTCCTGCTCCCCCACTGTGTATCCAACACATGGGTATTGAACCCCCACCAGCTGGAGTACAAGCACTCCATAGCGCTCTGGTCAAAAGTAGTGCACTATACACTGAGTGTTCAAAACATTAGGAACAACTGGTGAAAGCTATGATCCCTTATTGATGTCGCTTGTTAAATGCACTTCAATCAGTGTAGATGAAGGGGAGGAGACAGGTTAAAGAAGGATTTTTAAGTCTGGAGATGTTGAGCAATGGGCAAGACAAAAAGACATCCAAGCCAACTTGACCCAACTGCATTGAAGTCAACATGTGGAACACTTGACACCTTGTAGAGTCCATTCCCCGACAACTTGAGGCTGATTTGAGGGCAAAAAGGGGGTGAAACTCAATATTAGGAAGGTGGTGTTGTACACTCAGTGTATAGGGAATAGCATGCCATTTCAGACAGCCTATGTATCGCTGACAAACACTACCCAAATTGCACATGACATCCTAATCAGCGGACTGAAGCTTATTGCAAACCCTCTCCTCAATTACCATGGGAATGACAGGCGTGATAACGAGGCAGGAGCGTGAGTGGTGGATGCCTGAACGAGCTAATGATGGATTGATTTGCGTGTTACGAGAGGTATAATAAGGACATATTGTTTTCTCTGTTGGTGCAGCTGCTCTGGTTTTGCATATCTCTCCCTCCATCTGTCCACACAGCACATAGTTGAGGCCGCCGCTGCCACTTAGCCATGAAAGACTGCAATAACAACAGCAGAAAACGTGAATAGTGGGGTCAGTAATAACCTACCAGGCAGCGAGAGGGGGGAATCTGATCTGATTAATAGACTGGCCGTAGCTACCCTGGACGGAGAGTGAGTGAGAGAGAGAGAGAGAGAGAGAGAGAGAGAGAGAGAGGAGGAATTCAGCCGGAGTCACAGTCGGTGTTGAAACAGCTTGAGGTAGATCTCCTCAGACGCTCGTCTTTTAAAGCGTTCCCCTCAGACCGTGTTGAAGAATTCCATTACTGTAGTACAGTTGCAGTTCTGGCAGAATCAGCGCAGCCGAGACTACTTCTCCAGTCTAATGTGGAATGTCTTGGCATTTGAGAAGGGAAACAGAGGGAGACTTTCTATAAACGGGGGCATTTCCATATCTAAAGGACATCCTGTGGTCTCACAGTGGAGGCTGGACGGAAGGTCCAGAAATAACAGCCTATAGAGAAAGGAGAGGAGGAACTCAATTAACTAAGTGACTCATAATACCCAGACAGACTCATAAGAGCGAGTCTGTGTCAAAATGAACGATTGCTTCTCGACTAGCTTCTGGCTAACGTCTGTTTGACCCCAGACTACATGAATCCCACAAACTAAATTCAAACCCATACACTGTTCATAATATCTCCATACCTGATCCTATTATGAATCGCATACCTTCGAGGTCGCCCAATGAAGACTAAGGCAGCCAGGGCGCGAGGAAAGGCAGACATCATCAGGTGTCTAATAATAGCGCTGCTTCTCACCATTAGTTCTGCCAACACAGTCTCATACGTACCAGCTCCCAGAAAGTCCCGCAGGAAGGGCCAGAGTTTGATCCCATAATCTATCAAAGGTTATACTCTCTCCTCCTTCCTTCCCTAAAGTGCACTGTACAAGTCAACCTTAATCTCAACTGCTCCGTTTGTTGTCTGTGACCTAGACTGGCTCTGTATGAGGCCTTCCTGTTGTTTATGACATGTATACACCACACCTGGGTTCAAACACTACTTGAAATAATTTGTAAATACTTCCGCTGGGCTTGAATGAGCTTTCCTGGCCAATAGAGTAGTCGCAACAGTGCAAACCCTGACCATCTGTCACTCCAGGCAGGCTAGAGCAAGCGCTTAAAGAATTTGAAAGATTTCAAATAGTATCTGAACCCAGGTCTGGTATACAGCACAGTGAACTGTATGGAGAACCCCACCTCTCACCCCCTGCCACTGAACAATATTGTCTGTCACAGTGCTAGACACCTCAGCAAGGGGTACAGTACAATAACATCATATGTGCCATCGCAGGTTCTCTCTCTCTAGCTCAGGCATTAACTTCAATAGGAAAAGCGTATTGGAGTTGAGTTAGAAAATGTATACCACTTCCTATAGTTTCGTCTAGCCACTGTCTGTGATAAAGGGTACAGTTACAGGTACAGTTACTAGCAGAGATACTTCAGACCTTCCTATCCAGGGATCTATGGCATATCATTTCGATTTATGGATTTTGGAGGGAGGGTGACAATGGGTCTAGTACCATAGATGTATGTTACCTTATGTCATGATGTGAACAGTTGTCAGGAAAAGGTCCAATTTAAAGGACCAATGGCCCATGCACACTATAATAATTGCCTCCTCCAATGATTCATAATAGCGAATGGACGAGTCTATTTCCTTCTGTCCATGTTTCAGCTACTCAACGTGCTCCATTCACATTGAGAAGCCACAGACATCTGTGTAGCATTACTCAGCGGATGTTACCAGCTACTAAATAAGTTATTCAAATGACGAGAGAGCGGAAAGACTGACCGATAGGCAGATCCCACAGTAGGTTTCACCTCATGACCAGAGCTATAGTACAGTGCTTCTCATTCTCTTCCATTATTATAACTTCCTCTATGCTTGTCAAGTACATGGTTATGGGTCATTACCCTCCCATAAAGCACCATTCAATTTCATTACAATGACTTCTGCCTTCTACTGGATTTGATTACATTTCATCCCTCATTTCACATCACTGATATTGTGTTCATTTATTTCTCCTCATCTTCCATCAGCCAACAAGCACTACTGATGAAGAGTTCTAGTACTGATGGAGAGTTCTACTGCCTTTGTGGTGGAAAATTTAAACAATATCAAAGCAAGTGACCAAAGGAGGTAAAATACCACAGTATGAACAGATCAGAACAGCCAGCTGAGCTCATACTCCTGGAATAGGAATAACACCTGAAAACACTCTCCTTCAATCCAGAGTGTATCAGTTCCCAGGATCTAACATGGAGCACAAAACGCGACTCCTGTCTGGAAGTCAGTTTCTACTGGGACAGAAAACAAGTGAACACACAGGACGTAGTTTGACCTTCCTTTTGACAGGTGGCGGACTTGTTAACTCTTCCTACTCAGAGAGGTTATAGATGGATACTAGGTTAAAAACACACAACCGAAGCCTCAGAAAGAATGCAGCCGTATTCGTGCCGACACGCCCGGTAAGTTGGAAGCTGAAAATCTGGTATTAAAAGCAGCTGTCCATCTTGTAAAGGGGATTGTTGCTTTAACCTCAATGTAGACTAAATTCTCCTATCAGCAATATGCTAATGATTTAGTTGGCGGGTCAAAAGCTTTTGATAATACCTCTGATTACTTTGACACCCTTAAAGACAGATGCTGATGAGTTACTAGAGAACCAATCAGAGCCTAGAGAACCTTTAGAAAACAACATTCCACACAGACCGATCCATCATAATCTACTTGGCTGTAGCTGACAGTTTAACATGAGGGTGAAGGCAGAAGGTTCCTTTAGGGCGTTTTTAGTTCTGCTTTATCTTCTGCATCTAGACTCCTGTAATTTGACTGTCATCTTGGATCATGTGGATCATCACCAGGATCTTCACCTGTTCATTGGGATCGTCTGCCGGAATTTTCTATCAGAGTGTGTCAATGTAGAACAATTCTCAACAGGACATTCCTTCTTCAATCGGCTCACGGCGGTGGCGAATTGGTCAGTAGTCGTTCTGCTCAAAGCAGCGGATGCCAATCAGTAATCTAGGGCCATTCTTCCCTGAGCAGATCATGTCAACTGGGAAGAGTCATGCTCTCCGTCACAATCCAAGTGTCAATCATAGGAATTACCTTTTTTGACCACTGAGGAAATAGTGAATCAGGCATTCTCTCCACGTCTGCTTCCACTGTTCATCTCTACTCATTCAACACAGAATAGCTGTCAGTGGTCTGTCTGGCAGCCCAAAGTCTAAGCCCAGTTTGTGTATGTAGAAGTCCAAGCCTTTCGCTACGTAAATGGTAACAATAAGGTATAATGTACACAAAGTCTCAGAGCAAGGGAAAAACAGTGCAATCCATCTTGGAACATGTAAACGCCGCACATTCCCCAAAAACAATAGCTTTCAACACGGATGGAGACCTGAATGGCCCACAGATGAACAACCTCAACGTTGTTTGAAATGTCTATCTAGATAGCAAATGAATCAAAATATATAAATAAATGTTGAGTTTAGCCTGACTTTCAACTCAACCAAAGCTGTTTGAGTTTCATAGAAAGTTCAAAGTTCAAGAAAAACCGCTGCATTAGATAAGGTAAACCTCTTAGGATAGGCAACATAAATCAACGAGGGTCAGGCTATCCCAGAGCTTACAACTCCAACTGCCTTCCATTTCCATACACCAACAGACTGCTATGGATGCACAGAAGCCAGTCACCAGGAATAATGCTTTTAACCTCTAACATCTAGCCAAACATGTCAAAATGTAACCCACTCCCTAATCAAAACAAATGAAATTGCATTTTGACCATGCTTTCCCTTCACCAAGGACAGAGTGTTTTATCTAGAAATCACATGATCAATGAAGCTATACATTTTCATTTTACCTGGGGACTTCATTCTCCATGAGTAACTGCAGGCAGGGGGCCCTGTGTATTGTGGTCCCTCCCTCCACATGCTGTATAAATTAGGTAGAAACAAAGACAAATTTGTCTGATTAGAGTGGACTGGCAGGCTAGTACAAAGAAGGGAGGGGAGGGGATATTGGCCACTGTCTCGCAGCACTTATGAATTGGCCTTATGCAAATATCCTGCTGTTTTATATGCTTCCTGGGGTCAGGGGTCAACAGGCGTGCATGACCAATCACAGCCCTAAATCAGGAACTGAATGCATTCTGTCATCAACACAGTGGAATTCAATTAGGTTTAATTCATTTTAAAGGCCTGCTATCAGCCTCATTGTTACTTTTGTTGATGAATGGGTTTTTTAACAGGCGAAGGCTATGCTAGGACGGCACGCCTCCTCGTGTCAAAAGGAACTGCAGCTAGTGCATTAATGGAAAGAGGAGAAAAGTGACACTTGATTTCCGCTTACCAGTTGCATTCCAGAAGCTCTTTTGGTCTATGCCAGCAGACCATTATTTATGTTGGGTCCACAATTCAATCAGGAGGTCCCCTCAGACCAGACCAATCAGCAGCAAAGAGCGCCTCAGACATGTTAATCAATAACTGCATTATTGGTGGGTGGATAGGTTTCTCTGCAGAAGTACTACTTCTGATTGGTGTCTGCATTTTGAACAGGAAGTGAGTTCTCTTGCCTATCCATTGTTTAGTCTTTTCAGATTAGGCTTAACATATTCCAGTCTTAACTTTTTGAATTAGAAAGGCATTGCCTTTGCCTCCTCTCATATTTCAGATAAGTGAAAGAAAAAAGGCCCTATAGCTGTTTTATTCTGGGCATTTTAAAAATAGCTTAGTAACCAGAAACCCTCCACTGAAAGCAACTGAACAAGCAGATACAGCTAAATGAAGAGATAAGTGACCAATTAAACCAACCCCTTCCTTTCATTCCAGGCTTTTTGAAATGTCATCCGTAAAGTATGACAACAACAAGTAGAAGGAGTACATAGCTATTTACTGCATATAACAATGTCCTACAATTTCTGGTGTTCAATAAGAAAATGCTGTCAATCAAATACACATTCATTTAATGATACAGTATGTGGATATACTGTAAATCGCTAGACAACTTGCAGCTTTTCACAATTTCCAAAAGCGCTCTTACCAGTACATCTTGACGATCTTAGACTTTCCGTATAGCCCGCTGATTGCAATATCTTCCTGACCATATCCTGGAATCACTTACAGATTGCTTGTTTGGTTCTTGATGTTGGAAGTTCAGATATGAGCTCATTCTCTGAGGGAGGGTTGCTGAAGTGTTAAGGCCAGCTCTGCATCGTAAGAAACATGCTCATCATCATGCAGTCACCAGGCTGGATTAGAAACACATGTGGACAACATGAGGCAAGGCTGGGAGCAAGGTAAGGTAATAAGACATACATATTGGGTAAATAGAAAACAAACAAGAACACCCTCACACTCACAGACTGTTCTCCCACCACAAGCTACGGGTGTGAGGTCGAAACGTTGGCACAAAATAAACAAGTGACACTATGAAAGCGCAGTGTGCTGGGAGCTTTTTTTGCTTTGAATCAAGCCATCCTTTCCCCCTAGTCTTCCCATTCACTTTCACTCAATTGAAGAGGCATATTTTGAGTATGCTGCTCCTTTTCTTACTACCACGTCCAACAAATGAATTGCACCCAGGTCTCTGACCTAACAGTACCAATCGGTTATATTACTCTAACAGTGTGACCGAACTATTGAGTCCCTCATGTTTTAAATGGGATGACTTCAGGCCAGATCAATATGGCCCAATCCACAGGGGATGTACGATGGGATGCCCACCCCTGTGCTCTAATCCCAGAGGTGTGTGTGTGTGTGTGTGGTTGTGTGTGTGTGTGTGTGTGTGTGTGTGTACATGGCTGTATTAATAACAGCTATTTAATTGGCCCAGCCTCAGAGCGCTGAGGGAGCTGTATCCAAGCCCCTCTCCCTCTGTAGATGAATAGTACTTTGCTAATTACGTGAATGGATGACCTGGGGACCCGGGCGGGACAGGCTTAGGTAACTCTACTTAGGCTCTGATTGATTCTGTCAACATTAACCTGTGGTTCATATTCTTCCAGCACGCTATGGGCCCTCTTCCTCATTACAGCCCCAGAGAGGACCAAGGTTCATCTGCCATGTGTCCAGCGCTGGGCCAGCGGTCACTTCTTCCATTGCTGCATCTGCAAATGTATGAGAGGTTCCCTGCATGGTGAGTGTTGGGTCATGAACACTAGAACCTGTTATTACTGTGAGTCAGCGTTTAGTAAGGAGTAACAGTGAGATTTGATTCTCGGTATTTCTAGATAAATGGCTCCATATCAGGCAGTATCGACAGCGTTAATGACTCATGGACTTATTTATGGAGCCGTCACTGGGTCAGAACTCCACGCTTCAAGCCATATACTGATCCGGATTAATTAACACATTTACTGTTCTGTATATTCAGCATGCGGAAGTGTCCTTGAGAGTCACCGCAAAGCTGTAAAGCAATTACTTGAATGTGATAAAGAGAAAGCCTCTTATCTAATCATGATGTGTTTAGGGTTCCTTGCTGATTCCAAGTCTGAACTCCATGTCTGGAATTGAGACTGAACACACTGCAGGAGAACCAAAGCCAATGTTCAGGACAAAGAGCAGATGTTTGCTAGATAACCTTTCTCTGGGCAATCTTGGCACCCTAACCAGACAAGGATTTCCTGGGTAAACTACAAGTCGGCTGTATTGGGAGGGAATCACGAAGGCCGGGCTGAAGTTGAGCTTTGTGAATATGGACATACACTATGTCTCCCACATATATATCAGTGGGATCAGGAACAGTAAAAGCAAAGGCCTAGAGCTATATGCGTACCTTAGTTGATTACGCATCAATCATAGGCCTATTTACCAGATAGAAGAAAACATGATCATAACTGTAAAGTCTGTCAGTGATGCCAAGATATACGGCACCTTCGGAAAATATTCAGACCCCTTGACTTTTCCCACATTTTGTTAATTTACAGCCTTATTCTAAAAATGATTAAATTGTGTTTTTGTTCAAATCAATCTACACACAACACCGCATAATGACAAAGCAAAAACAGGTTTTTAGAACATTTTGTGAGGTTATAATAAAGAATAATACAAAATAAAAAAAAAATGTTGGATCGGGTTCAAAGTCTGGGCTCTGGCTGGGCCACTCAAGGACATTCAGAGCCTTGTCCTGAAGCCACTCCTGTGTTGTCTTGGCTGTGTGTTTAGGGTCGTTGTTCTGTTGGAAGGTGAACCGGAGCGCTCTGGGGCAGGATTTCATCAAGGATCTCTGTACTTTGCTCCGTTCATCTTTCTTCGATCCTGACGAGTCTTACCAGTCCCTGACGCTGAAAAACATCCCCACCGCATGATGCTGACATCACCATGTTTCACCGTAGGGATGGTGCCAGGTTTCTTCCAGACGTGACACTTGGCATTCAGGCCAAAGAGTTCAATATTAGTTTCATCAGACCAGACAATCTTGTTTCTCATGGTCTGAGAGTCCTTTAGGTGACTTTTGGCAAACTCCAAGCGGGCTGTCATGAGCGTTTTACTGAGGAGTGGCTTCCGTCTGGCCACTCTATCATAAAGGCCTAATTGGTGGAGTGCTGCAGAGATGGTTGTCCTTCTGGAAGTTTCTCCCATCTCCACAGTGTAACTCTGCAGCTCTGCCAGAGTGACCATCAGGTTCTTGGTCACCTCCCTGGCCAGGTGGCCAGCTCTAGGAAGAGTCTTGGTGGTTCAAAACTACTTTAATTTAAGAATGATAGAGGGCACTGCGTTGTTGATGGCCTTCAATGCTACGGAAATCTGTGCCTCGACGCAATCCTGTCTCGGAGCTCTAGCGACAATTCCTTCGACCTCATGGCTTGGTTTTTGCTCTGACATGCACTGTCAACTGTGGGACCTTTTATTGACAGTTGTGTGCCTTTCCAAATCATGTCCAATCACTTGAATTTACCCCAGGTGGACTCCAATCAAGTTGTAGAAACATCTCAAGGATGATCAATGGAGGCAGTACGCGCCTGAGCTTAATTTCGAGTCTCATAGCAACGGGTCTGAATACTTGTGTAAGTAAGGTATTTCTGTTTTTTATTATGGGGGTGTTCTGTGTAGATTGCTGAGGATTTTTATTTATTTAATCCATTTTAGAATAAGGCTGTAACATAACAACTTTTGGAAAAAGTCAAGGGGTCTGAATACTTTCCTAAGTCACTGTATCTGTCTCTCGCTCTCTTTCTGATTCAGAGGGTTTGGGTTAAGTGCAGAAAACTAATTTCAGTTGAAGGCATTCAGTTGTAGAGCTGACTAGGTATCCCCCTGTCTCTCTACCTGTATCTTCTCTCTCTCTCTCTACATGAATCCTCATGTGGACACATTGATCACCACGTCATATCCCTCCTACTGTGTGTGATGTATTCTCTAGGACACGAATGCTTCAACTCCTCAACCCAGAGCATCTGCAGAGTCCTTATGTGACTCAGTCAACACATCTGTTCCCCTGAAAAACACCATTACGAAGAAAGGAGGGGAAAGAGGGATTCACCAAGCCAAAAGCTTTTTACTTTCTACTTTGTGATCCAAGTAAACATACTTTCCCCGTTGTGGAATAAAGCCTGGGGTGTGTTAGGTCAAACAATATTTGTCAGATGGATAACACTTAAAACTCCCATAAGGCACCACTCCCATTAGGCACCACCACCCAGCGGTGACGACTAAGGGATGATCTAGGGAGGCTATGTTACATGTGTCTCTTACTGATGAGGTCATCAAGTGGAGAGTGTCATACCCCTAAGGTCCATCATACTGCAGGTGGACATTCCCCTGAAATACAAATGAGATGGCGTGTTGAAATGGAAGGATAAGCAGTTTGACTAAACGGCTCACAGGGTCAGGTTGGCTCTCCGAGGGCCACACGCGTCTTCACAGCTAGTTTCACACTGAACACACTCACACACATAATGGCCCTGCTGCCTCTGGTGACTGGCAGCTCAGGGGTGGGTTGGAGCACGTCTGAGGGGAACACACGCACAGACGAATGCGCGAATGCACGCAAGCAAGCACACAGGTACTGTATGTGCACACTGATGCACATGCACCTAATTTCACGGTTTACTCTGTGAGAAATAAACGCTTGAATTCCCCGTACGTCGAGGCCTAACACTGGGTTTCCTGTATGTGTTGACACAACAGCACGATGCACATTAAAACCATACAAAGATGGCTACAGAGAAAACAGAGCCTGCTGACCACAGATACTATAGTCACTTAAAGGGGCAATCTGCAGTTGCTACATCCATTTTTGGACTTATACAATAATGATTTATTAATGTATTGATTACCTCAATGTTCGTAAACAAAGTAATGTAAACAAACACTATATTGCCTCAAAACAAAGTAAAACTGTTATTTTTATATCATGGATGGTCAGTCCTTGCATCCATAGCTCTGTCTATGAATTTGAGAGTGGTTACATTTCTCCAGCCCAATCCCACAGCTAAATGTATTACTGAAACAGGGGCGGGGATTATGCTTTGTTATTGTTTCAACTGCGGATTACCCTTTTAATTATTAATTCTTAAATAAACAGAGAAAATGCTAGGATGGAAACCTGCCAAGGTGCTTTCCACCAGTCAGCACACCTCATGGAGCCAGTTGTTTACTCATTACTCACAGTTATCTCCTTACGTTTTCCAAGAAAATCACACAAGAGCTTCTCCTTGGACAACAACCAATAGAAAAATCAGTTGATAAGCGCCTCTATAAAGATGCCAAGCCACAAGGGGAGAGAAACCCGAGCCTGTGATGAACTGGCTGAATGGCAGATACATTTGCACAATGTCCAAAGTGAGAGAGTCTATTAAAAACAGATTGCTGTAACCACATAGCTAATACACTGAGTCTATTGTGGGGACTGGACAGTAAGGGGCAGTGTGGGCGCGTGATAAGGCTGTTGCTCCTTGGGCATTAACTGTTGGGTGTGTTCAGTAGAGATAAAAAATGTTGGTGTAGAAAGAAACGTGGAGGTAATTAGCCAAACTTGTCTAGAAGGCCAGCATCCCTGAGTCGCCTCTTCTCTGTTGACATTGAGACTGGTGTTTTGCGGGTACTATTTAATGATGAGGCCAGTTGAGGACTTTTAAGGTGTCTGTTTCTCAAACTAGACACTCTAATGTACTTCTCCTCTTGCTCAGTTGTGCACCGGGGCCTCCCACTCCTCTTTCTATTCTGGTTAGAGCCAGTTTGCACTGTTCTGTGAAAGGAGTAGTACACAGCGTTATACGAGATCTTCAGTTTCATGGCAATTTCTCGCATGGAATAGCCTTCATTTCTCAGAACAAGAATAGACTGACGAGTTTCAGAAGAAAGTGCTTTGTTTCTGGCCATTTTGAGCCTGTAATCGAACCCACAAAGGCTGATGCTCCAGATATTCAACTAGTCTAAAGAAGGCCAGTTTTATTGCTTCTTTAAACCAGCTGTGCTAACATAATTGCAAAAGGGTTTTTCTTATGATCAATTAGACTTTTTTTAAATTATAAACTTGGCTTAGCTAACACAACATGCCATTGGAACACAGGGGTGATGGTTGCTGATAATGGGCCTCTGTACGCCTATGTAGATATTCCATTCAAAATCAGCCATAAATAGTCATTTACAACATTAACAATGTCTACACTGTATTTCTGATCAATTAGATGTTACTTTAATGGACAAAAAAATAAACATAAAACATAAACAAGGACATTTCTAAGTGACCCCAAACTTTTGAATGGTAGTTTAAATGGGGAAGAAATATTATTAAATCACACACACACACACACACACACACACACACACACACACACACACACACACACACACACACACACACACACACACACACACACACACACACAAACACACAAACACACACACACAGGATGAGCATTTCCCCTTGGGAAGCCAGCACCTGTGGTAGGATTACACCAGGCCAAATTGAGTTGACGACCCTTGCAATGGGTTGTGTTGAAACAGGGCTTATTAGAACTCTCATGAGAACCTAGCAGCTCTACATAACACTACCAGAACTCTCATGAGAACTAAGCACCTCTACATAACAATACTAAATAAGAGCTGTAGAGGGGAGTAAGAGAGAACCACTTCATGCCTAAGCCTCATCACTTCCTCCCTGACAATGATCTCCCATCGCTTATCGACTGTGTCAGGGGCACTATGCACAACAAATCTATTTTGTGGGAACATGGAGCAGAATGCCAGAATTCCAAGAGCTGTGATAAATGTGGCCACTTCGGTTACTGAGGATTATGGGGTTTTTGGAGGAGAAGCCGTCACCAAGAACCACATCAAAGAGGGCAAGTGCTTGGCAAGAAGTAGATTGACAGTCTGCTGTGAGTTTTATCTATTCTTGGTGACATGATCCCAAGTAGTGGTAGTGTGTTAATTTAATTTCAGGCTGATCTCATGAGTTCATGCAGGCTGTTAAAGTATTGTTTGTTATGGGTTAGGCACTACCCTCCTCATACTGTGTAATTGGCTGTTGGATACACTGAGGTATCCCATTCCATGACTAACACATAGGAAACTAACACACACACAAGGACGTAAGCGCACACAATGTTGGCATCATCACCCCTCTCCCTTCTCACTGTCAAAGCCAGGCTCCCTAGCCATTATACATGCCATATCAGTCTGTCAAAACTCTATGGATGGACAGGGAAATATGTCAACCCTCCCTTCCACCTCCCTACTAAAACTGGGTGGGCCACATTTCTAAAATCCTACCTCACTATCAGCCCCTGGGGAGTAGGGATTCTAGATCTAGTGTTCTGTGGGCTGCCCACTTAACATGGCATGGACCCTAACCAGAGTTACAGGATTTGTACATTGCCATGGTCACTAGGTGGCATCATTATCTGGGCAATAGCCTCACACTGTGCATGGCTCTATAGCTCATAAATCAGAACATCTGAACCTAACATCTGGAGTCTCTGACTGCGTCTCTAAATCCCTCCCATTCTCTTCTCTACCGCCGCCATGTGTGACAATAAGTAATACAAATGTTTTATTTTAAAATCGCTTTTATCTATTACTCCCCTTTTTTTTCGGGCTCACAACAGGAACATATTCTTTCAATGGAGTTTCAAAAGGAGGAATTTGGTCCATATGGGCCGTGCTGAGGGGCTGCCAGTGGAATATTTTCCATGGTGGAGCCGGAGCATGGATCTGATGCATGGGATACAGGCGCTGGATTACTTCCTCCTCATAATAATAGGGGGGCAAGTCACACCACAAGGCTGCTAGAGGAATGAAGGTTGAGGATATACTCCACTGAGTCTGTAAAGGTTTAACGGCACGGCGGGATGCCAGATTGGGAATTTACCCTTCATCACTAGAGAAGGCATTGGTTTAATGGCACGGCGGGATGCCAGATTGGGAGTTTATTCTTAAACAAAGACACAAGGCATTGGTTTAATGGCACGGCGGGATGCCAGATTGGGATTTTACTCTTCATCACTAGAGAAGGCATTGGTTTAATAGCACGACAGGTTGCCAAATTGGGTATTTTATCCTTCATCACTAGAGAAGGCATTGGTTTAGTAGCCTACGTAGTCCCAGATCTGTTTGTGCATGACGATGTTTGGGATGACAATGAACATAGGAGCAACACAGAGCAAACAGATCTGGGACCAGGCTATTGGTTTAATATATGAGCAACACATGGAGATGTTTACGCCATCAGTCCACTTTGCCAGAATGGAGTGATCTGAAGTGAGAATATGGGTGACATCTCAACAACAACAAAAAAAGTTCTCCAGTTGATGAGAGTTAAAGGCAGCGGTGTTCATTCTCTCCAATTCAGCTGATATCAATAACACTTCATATCACCTCACAGGAGTTTGGAATCCCAACCAGGTTGGCTAGAAGACCACAACTCAACCGTGACCGAGCAGCCAAGGTTTGACCCAAGGTCTTTAAACAGAAAGGCTTCCCCATAAGGACTTTGATGAAAGGCGGATGTCGACCATCTCCTCTTCTTCCTCCTTGCAATTGTCAGGACATTGACTACTATGACACCTACGAGCAGCAGACCAGTCATTTAAGAGACTGTACAATGCCGCCACCTGGTGAGTAAAAACAAATCCAACCAATATCTTCTCTCTTTAATTTCAAGAATAGGGTCCTGACAGATAATGAAGCTGGAGAAGCGACGACTATAATGGAGATAGTCCAGGAGGATCTCACAGCTCTGAGGGGACGGAGGGGTCCTGTCTTTGGTACAGGTTCTTCTGAAGGAACTCCAGGATCCCCTCCATTTGGACCCTCCCCACAACATGATCACTGCAACAATACATCACAGTTTTACAGTAGGGTAAAAATACTCATGAAAAACAATACCTTTCAAAGACTTATAATGTCGTGTGTGTAATGTCTCGGGATACTATCGACTGGGTTCCTTGATCTAGCCTTACAGTAAGTAAGAGCAGATGAGAGATGCTCTGTAAAATCCCTCACTTTTTACCCTGTTCTTGGTGTAAAGCCTAAAGAAGGTGCTAGAGCGGAAGTGAGGAGAGTAGAAAGGTTTGATCAGGTGACCAGCCCCAGGGTAGGACACAGTTGTCAGCAGGTGACCGTTCCCTGCCCTCTCCAACATACTGTACTGTGCATCTGTGCATAGAGGTCAGAGGTCAGGTGATATCTGGGATAGGCCTTTTAGCGTGCCAACTTATACTGTAATCAATGTAGGTCTATGTATGCATTATCAGGTAGTGGCAGGTAGCCTAGTGGTTAAGAGTGTTGGGCCATTAACTGAAAGGTTGCTGGTTTGAATCCCTGAGGTGACTAGGTGAAAAATATATCTTGAGCAAGGCGCTTAACACTAATTGCTCCTGTACAGTACTTACATCCTGGACAGATTCCGCAGTGGCACAGTTCTGGTCAGCTTCTCCAATGACCATCAGTAATGGACACTTTAACCTCCTGACCTATGGGGTCAAAAAAGAGGTCCACACACATGTCAGTTCCTCACTGTACAAATACATACAGTATAGTGTGCATACAATGCAGTCTGAAAGATACCATCACCTCCACTTTGGGGTCACTTTCAGTGATAGGCTGGATCATGTCTCTTCGGATCAAATGGTTGTTCTCATCAAAGTACATCTTGTGCATATTTCTAGAGCTTTGAGCAAAATACAACTATAATTTCAGTGCATTCCAAATTTGGTCATTTACCATTGCTTTAGAATAGGTTAAAACACAAGGGACAATCTCAAAGGGAAAACATGACTGGCACTTATACACTCCATACATCTGGGCTGAATTATCAAAACATATGTTGGAAAATAGGCTTGTGTCTACAGAGCATCTGTAAAATGTTTTTTTTTACAGTATTACAGAGAGAAAAGAAACAGTCAACTATGTAGGGAGAGCTAACTGAAAATAATTCAGAATTCATACTGGAGCAGAGGCATATCTTATGTAATTTGGTGTGTGTGTGTGTGTGTGTGTGAGTCCTATTTCACTGCCAGACACTGGCCTGATGATCCACAGTAAGCCCATGGATTCTAAGCCCACATAAGAACCGCCGAAACGGATGTCCTCAGCAACTTCACACACGATACAGTACAATAACACAACTCGGTTGCTTTCCTATAGCAATTTGTTAAGTTGATTAACAAGTCAAAATACTGTACTTTAAAAAAATATCTTTGCATGAAGTATGACAAACATAAATAGTAACATCTGGCAAAACAACAAGTAGGAACACAAGCCCAAAAACATAGTTGTTCTTGCCTTTGTCCGTCCCCGTTTCATCACTGGCATAATGGCCGAACGCCTCCCATCCTCAGATCTCTGAAAGGAACGAAGGGTAATCTTATTTTTTTGGGAAAAACATTCTTCACCACAATCTGTAGTTTCTCATCAATGAGGGCTCTATTGGGCTCTACTCGGAGCATGGGGCTTGGACTCACCTCTGCCATTATGTGTGACCACCAGGAGAGCTTAACATCCTCCCTGCAGGCTAGAGCAGCTAAAATCCTCTACTTCCAAAATAAAAACAGGTTGGGACTGAGGCAAATCCCTCCTCACGGTTTTTGCAAATGTGAGTGAACATTCTATAGCCATATCCCTCATTTGTACATATTCATAACAAGGCCATATCAAAAGAGGACCATAGTGCTCTCCAAAAAGTCTTGTTGGTGCGTAAAACCTGTGAATCCAGATAATCCAAAAATATATAATGGGTCTGCAGTCAAAAAGATTTGGCATAAATATATGTTTTTACTGCATCAGGATAGGTTGGATCATAACATGGCCATAACCATGGTACAGTAAAAAATATTGATCATTATTTTATTATAATATCAATTACAGAGAAATAAGCTGAGCAAATTGATACCCCTGTCTTCATCCGAAGCTCCTTTTCGCCATAGGACTGTGCTGGGGAAAGATTATGTGATTGTGATAAACAGCTGAGAAGATTATGACAGAAGATTTGATAAAGACCTGTTATGAATCATGATGACAGAGTGACTGATAAAATATTTAAAATGTTTGTTTACATCTGAAGTCCTGGAACAAGGCGGAATCCAATAGATAGAACATGAACAAGATATAGTTCACATCCCTCCTTTTCCCACACCCTCCTTGCAATATGATTAGATCATAACATTTGATCATAACCAAACATATTACATTATCAGAACAGTCATTTTGATAATACAATACAACTCAATAGAAAACATCCTTCAAATGCTCTTGTTTTACAGTATAAAATAATCAGTATATTATATTATCTAAAATAATGTGTCCACATGTCCATAACACTAGTGCTGAGGTGTCCTGGGTGGGGGCGTCAGATCTTCTTGTATGGCCCTGAACAGCTGCAGCAGGGCGTCTCCCCACAGCGCCTTCTGGTGTTGGGAGGTGGTATGAACCAGAGTCTGGGCAGTGTACACCATAGTGAGCACTGTGCGCTCAAAGTCCTCCCTGCTCAGGGCACCTCTGCGCTGGGACAGGTGGGAGGTCAAACGTCTGATCTCGGATAGTCTCTTGGGCAGGACGTCTTCACAGATAACCTCCAGCTTTTGGACCGACCTCAGAGACGCCAGCTCCATGTCTGGGATCACGAAGGGCTTGTCCTCACCCTCGATCTGCAGGCCTGCCAGCAGGATCTAGAAGACAGGCACAGTTGTATCAGATTTCCCAACAGAGTCATGGTGAAACTCACCTCATAAAAACCAATGGTATAACTGGAATACAAGTCAAGCTCTTACCAGTAGGGGTCATACAATACATTACAAAATATGTTTGCTGCCTTATTCCTCTGTTGAATCGGACTAAACACTCAATAATTAAGACCTTAAAAATACGTTTCTGTTCCTTCCATAGATAGAGGGACAGTTTTCCTTGAGTAACCTGGCATGTATTCATGGATGCCAAAGGAAGCCAGGCTTCCCCCAAAAAAATGTCAAAGAAAAAAGTGTCATTTAAAAAAAATCTTTCATCTCGGTCTTTGAGAATTTTACTTCAGTTCGCAAGAGGCAGAATGTATCTCACCGGAGAAAGCATTAGAGTGAGTGAAACTGTGCCCCTTTCTCTCTGTATGTGTAGGCCATCTATCTGAGGATGTCTGGTCAAAAACTGTTTGGCATTTGGCCTCCCTTGAAAAAAATGATAAAATATTAGCCAATCAGTGTTGAGCTAAACTGTTAATGGTCTTGGCGCACCAAAAGAAAGTCTCAGGGGAAGCCAGTTTGGATTTGGCTTCACTCCTATCACATTGAGACCCAAACATCATTGACAAAAAACAACTCCAATTGTCACATTTCATTGTGTTGTTGTCCTCCGGTGGCTAGCTAGCTAGCTAAAATTACCCCTTTCATAAATGGACTTGTTTTACTTAATTCATCATACTGGAAAATTATTATAACCGCGATTCTGATCCAATGATAAATTCATACATTGTGCCCTTGACCTGAGAGGATGGAAGTTCAATATGTAGCTAGATGTAGAAGGCTAATGCTAACTAGCTAATAATGACCATGATAGGAAGTTAGGCTAGCGAGTAAGCATTTTAGCCAGGTAGCCTAGGACAACAAAAAATAAAAGCATGTACTGTATAGACCGTTTCGTCAACATGAAAGAGAGGATGATGGCATTGGCATTTCTCTACAAGTAGGGTGTCAATGTGTTTTTCTACGTGCATACACACACACACACACACACACACACACACACACACACAGAGCTTACTATGGAAGACCAGGGGGTTTGGTCAAGACATTTATACAGATTAGACACGGACAGAGTAGGATAAACTCGGTTTCAATGGTGTTTATTTAAATAATAAATCAAAAAGAAAAGGTCTCCCCTATGAGACCCTCTCCGGTATACCGTCTTCTGGGCTCCAGGTCTTGCTGTATCCTGTCGGGATCACAACTGCACTCACTCCTGTAACCATCCCCACCTATACAGGAGTCCTTTCTTCCCCCCATCCCCACCTATACAGGAGTCCTTTCTTCCCCCCATCCTCACCTATACAGGAGTCCTTTCTTCCCCCCCCCATCCCCACCTATACAGGAGTCCTTTCTTCCCCCCATCCCCACCTATACAGGAGTCCTTTCTTCCCCCCATCCCCAACTATACAGGAGTCCTTTCTTCCCCCCATCCCCACCTATACAGGAGTCCTTTCTTCCCCCCATCCCCAACTATACAGGAGTCCTTTCTTCCCCCCATCCCCACCTATACAGGAGTCATTTCTTCCCGCCATCCCCAACTATACAGGAGTCCTTTCTTCCCCCCATCCCCAACTATACAGGAGTCCTTTCTTCCCCCCATCCCCAACTATACAGGAGTCCTTTCTTCCCCCACTCTCCCTGTATGCTGCTCTTCTGGCAGCTGTATGGGCCTTGCACAGCTGGTGAGCAATCAGCCTTTGATTACTCACCAACTCCCAATCAGACCCAATTAATCCTGTCCAGAGAACTCGTCGAGACCTGACACGTCCAGCAGATGGAGCCATCGCCTCGTGATGTATACACCGACTGTCACCAGGCCTTGACGAGTCTCCCCCTGGTGGCTGACTTGCTGTACGCCACATTACGTTGATTGGACTAGATTGTTTTTGGTGTATTTTAGTTGTCACTGTATTAGACTAAGCATACAGTAGGTGATTTGATGATGTTGAAATGTTGAAGATGATGGTTCTGGAATAGTGGAGGCAGCTCCTGTTTTCTTTGTGACTTGCAGTAACTCTCCGTGGTTCTAAATCAATAGTTGTTAAGTAGTCTGAAAATTTCGGAAACAACTTGCTTGACGATGCTGTAGTTCATGTAACTGTTGGTTACATTCAATATGCTTTGTGGACTTCCCCGGACAGATGTTGCTCTCCGGTTTTGTGATGAAACAAATGTGTGGTTGAATTTATTCTGCCACTGTGTCTTCTTATTGACTCGGCCTTAGGCCTATATATCACGGTGGCAAGGCATATGAACTAACAGGTCATAGAGCAGACAAATAAATTCTCACAACACAGGTTGTAATATGGCTTTTTTTCCTGGCTTGGTTTCCCCAGTGATTTTATCCACACACTGCTACTGATGACGACTGCTGACTGAGGCTTCAGTTTCCCTTTCCCAGTGGGTCAAAACTACGTTCCTGCTCCAACCATGACTCTCGTTGCCCAAGTTCAACTGTATGAAATTCAGAAAGTTTGAACCCATGAGTTCAAACTTTCTGTTCACTTTGCCTACAGCACCTCTGCCTCGGCCCTTCCCACCTCCGACCTCCATTTCCCTGCAGCACGATGAGCGGTGGTATCCACAAGATTCACATCAAACAGGAAATGTTTCAGCTCTTCAATTTGTAGGAGAAGAGGAGTCAAACATTCAATACATCTAACTTTCACTTCTCTCTCTCTGAATGGAACTCTGAGGAGATACACACACCTACACACATAGGCCCACTGCTGAAGACAAGAGCACTCCAACTTTGCTTACTCCAAACGCACTTCTTGGTTTCCGTTGTTTGCTCAGCGATGTTCTGAGTTCTGTCATAACAAACAGTAGAAATGTAGCCTCTTCCCATACTGTAATGCCCAATTCCAAATCAACCCTTAGACCCTATGCACTCTCAGATCTCCATAAGTGCAGGGTCTAGGGGTCGATTTAAGATTTGAGATTTGAAACTGACAAGGACTGATATAAGAGTTTGCTACAGTATGGAGAAAGGGGCCCCTATGCGACCCACAACTCACTTAAGTAACTAACAGAGTTTCTGAAAGTTAAGAATTCTTCCCAAAAGCACAAGAGATGAGCTTTCAGGTATTTTTGACTTGTTATGCCTAAGATATTTTATTTAGAAGCAATGGTGAATATAAAAGCTTGAGTGGCATTGATTCTGATGCAACATGTTTTGCTGCTACCCCACAAGATTCACAAAGATTCAATAACCTATGACCTCTGTGTCCATGTTTTCCACTCAAATATCAGAGCGGTGGATGGTTGAGCAGTATATGTCCAGACATAATGTTTGCTTCTTGGGCTCCAACATACCAGCTGTAATATGTGTGGATGAATCTGGGTTGTGCCCACAGTGGATATGGTCTGGCTCAACAACGAGAAGAAGCAGGGGCCTCTGGGATATGGAATTCAATGTCAGAACAATATTAAGTATTAAAGACGAAATGATCTGAGAGGAGGGTCTCTGGATGATCCATTGTGGGTCGGAGAGAAGAGCCAGACTGTTACAGACTGAGAGCCTGTAATAAAACTTTACATTTGTGGAAGATTTAACTTTATCTGACAACAATCTTCTTGTTTCCAAGTAACATTCACAATGAATTAAATCCCCTTTATGCTCATTAATGTAATTTAAGCAGAGATGGCTATTGTCGACTCACCTCAAACAGCAGGTTAACATCTTCCACAGAGTTCTGGAAGGTGGGGTTGACCAATGAGTGTGTGCCACGCTTCACTCTAAAGGCTGATGGGTAAAGGGCTGAAGAGAAAGGGGAGAGAAAGTGAGAAGAGGAGAGATAGTATTTTGAGTAGTTGAATGACTCATTAAACCAATAGCAAACCAAAAGAAGTCCTGAAATACAATAGATCCAGAATTTCCCGTTGAGCGGGTGAATATGGTTGCCGTTGTTGTGACCAGGAGGTCAGTCAAACACAACACATGTTGCAGTATTTACGCAGTGGCATACAGTATACAATATAGTCAAATACATTGACACAGTGGCTATAGGTCATGTAAAATCCTACACTTACTGCACACTGTAAACATGTCTACGTAGGTTAAACTATCGAGCCCCAGGTTTGTGGGAGACAGCTAGGGGGTAAACTGCAGCAGATGTCCCTATGTGAAACTGGGTGAAAACCTTTTAACCTCTGACACCGGTAATCGCTGGTATGTCCCACGTTATAGATGCCCCCTCTTTTCAAAGAGCCAGGTGTGTCTATAGGGCATAGGCTATAGGGTAGGGCGGTCAGATTTCAAAGTGTCAGGGCATATGTGCCGCAGCAGGCCTGAGAGTTCAGGAGCTGTGGTCTGCTCCTTATAAAAACCCTCTCTCTCAGCATTCAGAACCGCAGATTAAGGCAGCTCTGTCATTTATAAGGGGAGCTAACCAGGAGCAGAAGCAGAGAAACACCTGGGCACAAGCTTACCAACTGGGTTCCAACCTTGGTCCCTTGCATACCACAAGACTGCTGAGCTAAAGGCAGCTCCTGAGCTAAATGCAGCTAAGGCAGGTATTCTGATCTCAGATGAGACCATTCGCTGAGCCACCTCCTTCACACCTATTCTTTGACCTGTAAGGGAGATGTGGTAGTTATTATATCTACAAAGGACTCGTCTAATCTCTCAAAAATGACCTAAGCCTGATTAACATTAAGTGAGATAATGGGACTAATGGGCTTCTTTTCACAGGGTTCCCTCTGTATTACTCTGAGCAGCTTCTGAACAGTGAGGGGATGATTTGAGGCAGGAGTCACAGTAGTGACATGATAATACCCTTCACCAGTTTGAGAGACAGCTGCAGTACATAGAGACATTCTTGTGGTCAAGTATTTGACCGCAACAGAAAAATATGACACGTTGAGAAATGTTGTTAACATAACCTAGAGATGACCCAGCCCAACCCAAATAAAGTCTGGTGCAACAGCATCTCTCCCTCAATACCTTATTTGCTTTTTTTTCCATTACATCCCTGAATACCTGGCTGGAACTCCGACTGTGTGTTGAAAGTACAGGGCCATGTGCTTTTGGGTTGAAGGGTCAGGTACAGACAGACAAGGTCCAAATAAGAAGCTTGATTGGAAGTCGGAGCATGTATGAAATGGACACAAACAGACCATCGATCATGCAGTGCTTCAGTCTGTCTGAGGAATGCCTGGGCCCTGGACAGAACAGAAAGGTCATGGTAGGAACACAGCGTGGCTAGGGGTAAAATAAGTTGTCCTCTCAACAGTTCAGAGTTAAATGCAGTTGTAACTTAGCTTTATGAAACACAGCACACGGGGCTACTGTTTATCTATACCTCACACCATAGCTTACTCATTCTCTCATAGATACAACACCTGTCAGAGAGTGACATTCTTTCCGAGCTTGGTCAGTTCCCTACTACTGTAGAATGTGCTCTTGTTACTAATCTAAGCCAGATATCCAATCACTGTACAGTAATCTGCTGTTTGAGCCAAGATAAATATAGGCTCACTGAGCTTAATGAGGATCATAGTTTAAACATTGGCCCTCTCAATGGAAACTGATCAGGAATCAGCTACTGGTCAACTGACACCCAGCACAATTCCACTGTTCTCCGACTGTACTCCATATGGATTCTGATCCAAGATCAGGTCTTGCTATTCCCAGCCCCCCTCCACTGTACTCCTCACCGTCCGGCCACCAAGGCCTCACACTCTCGATGGGACAACACTTGCCATATTCTCCCCATTCAGAAACAGGGTTAAATAATCAGCGTTGGAATGTATAAGCATACAGAACACACCCATAGGGACAACTACTTTTATTGGCACAGAGCCAGTGTGAACAGTGAGGTTATGAGGTCTATGAAGGTTCGTTTCCATGCTTCATTTTCCATGAATCGTTTGATGTTAATGTTGATGCTGTACCACTGTGGAGATATTAGCTCCAAAATGGCTGCTCCAACCAGCCAGCAATTTGTATGGGTTTTACCAGTAGTTGCACAGGTGCCATATATACAGCAGCTGCGAGGAATGCCAGACACTGCCGTCATAATTTTCACCTAGATTTGGGCTGATATGTGCTACTGTGCATCCAAGTGAGATACTCATCCAGTATGTACTGGAAAGCCTAAGCCCCAATGTTGACTTTCATCCAGGAGCACATCCTTTCCTGATGCCTTCCAGTGTGTATCTATAAGTGGAGGTAGGTGGAGCTGGAATTCCACACACAGATGATGAGTTGAGTCCACTGTGTTAAGCTCGAGTCAGAAGTGAAGAACAGGAGGGAACCTTCTTTTCACCTCAGCAGAACAACAGCAACACAAAGAAACATCTACGTGCAATGCCCATGTGATGTGTAACCTTGCCTGAGACCTGAAGACTTGTGTAATGCCTAGGCTTTAGCTCAGCGGGCCAACACAGTCATCTGATACACAGTAGCCTCGGTTTCCAAATCTAGCCGATCACATATGGAATAAGTGGTTGCTGGTTTAAAGTAGATGATCCCACCTCTGAAAGCAGATCTCAGTTTTCAAAGCTCTGAGCTAGAAGAAACCAATCATCGCTCATGCTTCTCGGCCCACTGTAGCGCTAGACTAAATAATCAGTGTTTGCTAGGACACTGTCCCCTGTGTCCTCACAAACAAGCAGGGAACTTGTAATCTCCCTCTAAGCACATGCAATGAGCCAGAGGAAAACACAAAGCCATTCATTACAAACAGTGCTAAATGGTCCTGGCTGGAATTGTGTCGTGACTAGAGAAAAGCAGGCAAACCAGAGGTCACTGTCCTCCAGGTTTACAGTAATGGTTATTTGGATTAAAGTCAGAGCCAAAACCAAAGTCAGGAACATTTGACATACTACAACTGATGAATGATGTTTGCTTAACCAGTTTACATATTTGCATTGTGATGTCTAAACTGATATTTTCCACAGAATGCACACACTCTGGTATGTGTCCTAATTAGAACATTCCCAGTGGGCCGAAGACCTGAGAGCTCCAAATATGGGACAAGATATGTCTCAATGTTGAAGGGATAACAATACGTCAAGTCAGACATGCAGATGTTCTTCCAAGCTGCTGCAGTCAAAACAGCTGGGGAAGAATTTGGCAGCAGTCAGAGGGACACAGTGGGCCAGAGACAGTCACATGGGCTACACTTACAGTTTGTCCCCAATTCTAAATCACTGTCTGTCCCCTCTATCAAATCCTAAATATTCAGACGTGATCTTTAGAAGTGACCTGACGTTCAATAGCCATACAGTAGATAAGCTTAGTACTACTAGTAATATTTTCCTAAAGGATACTGAGACACATGACTGATTGACAGACCAGTTTCCCCTCTGGGATTAATAAAGTTTGTGTTATTTTATCTGATCATGTCAGACTCGTATCCACACAGTCACATCATGTACAGTCGTGGCCAAATGTTTTGAGAATGACACAGATATTCATTTGTCTGCTGCCTCAGTTTGTATGATGACAATTTGCATATACTCCAGAATGTTATGAAGAGTGATCAGATGAAGTCCCTCTTTGCCATGCAAATGAACTAAATCCCCCCAAAAACATGTCCACTGCATTTCAGCCCTGCCACAAAAGGACCAGCTGACATCATGTTAGTGATTCTTTCGTTAACACAGGTGTGAGTGTTGACAAGGACAAGGCTGGAGATCACTCTGTCATGCTGATTGAATTTGAATAACAGACTGGAAGCTTCAAAAGGAGGGTGGTGCTTGGAATCATTGTTCTTCCTCTGTCAGCCATGGTTACCTGCAAGGAAACACATGCCGTCATCATTGCTTTGCACAAAAAGGGCTTCACAGGCAAGGATATTGCTGCCAGGAAGATTGCACCTAAATCAACCATTTATCGGATCATAAAGAACTTCAAGGAGAGCGGTTCAATTGTTGTGACGAAGGCTTCAGGGCGCCCAAGAAAGTCCAGCAGGCGCCAGGACCATCTCCTAAAGTTGATTCAGCTGTGGGATCGGGGCACCACCAGTACAGAGTTTGCTCAGGAATGGCAGCAGGCAGGTGTGAGTGCATCTGCACACACAGTGGAGGATGGCCTGGTGTCAAGAAGGGCAGCAAAGAAGCCACTTCTCTCCAGGAAAAAGTTCAGAGACAGACTGATATTCTGCAAAAGGTACAGGGATTGGACTGCTGAGGACTGGGGTAAAGTTATTTTCTCTGATGAATCCCCTTTCCGATTGTTTGGGGCATCCAGAAAAAGCTTGTCCGGAGAAGACAAGGTGAGCGCTACCATCAGTCCTGTGTCATGCCAACAGTAAAGCATCCTGAGACCATTCATGTGTGGGGTTGCTTCTCAGCCAAGGGAGTGGGCTCACTCACAATTTTGCCTAAGAACACACCCATGAATAAAGAATGGTACCAACACATCCTCCAATAGGAACTTCTCCCAACCATCCAGGAACAGTTTGATGACGAACAATGCCTTTTCCAGCATGATGGAGCACCTTGCCATAAGGCAAAAGTGATAAGTAAGTGGCTCGGGGAACAAAACATCAGTATTTTGGGTCCATGGCCAGGAAACTCCCCAGACCTTAATCCCATTGAGAACTTGTGGTCAAGCCTCAAGAGGCGGGTGGACAAACAAAAACCCACAAATTCTGACAAACTTCAAGCATTGAATATGCAAGAATGGGCTGCCATCAGTCAGGATGTGGCCCAGAAGTTAATTGACAGCATGCCAGGGTCAGATCGCAGAGGTCTTGAAAAATAAGGGTCAACACTGCAAATAATGACTCTTGCGTCAACTTCATGTAATTGTCAATAAAATACTTGACACTTATAAAATGCTTGTAATTATACTTCAGTATTCCATAGTAACATTTGACAAAAATATCTAAAGACACTGAAGCAGCAAACTTTGTGAAAACATATATTTGTGTCATTCTCAAAACTTTTGGCCAAGACTGTATATGACTGGATCTCATCTGCCTGCAAAGACCTGAGCTAAGTTGCGTTTCCTGAAGCAAGTTCAACATCATGTGACTGATTCAGTGATTTACATGTAAATCCACCCTCCTCATTCCTTAATTCGGAGGGACCTATTTTCGGCAGTCAACATTTCCAAGGAACCAAACATTGACGTGTGTGGGAGGGAGGGAAAATGTATGAATGTGGATCCAAATGTTTGGACCCAACTACAAAGAGGCACTTGAAGTTGTTTTTCTCTGTCGAAAGATATTCAGAAAATAGCATTTCTCTCCTTCTCATCAACACAATCACATACATACAGGAGCCTAACACCCACAGCCCTGCCAAAGCAATCAAAACATTTGTCTTTTCTTCAAAAAAACATTAAATCTCATAAAAGTCTGCAAACGCATCAGAAAAAAGTCTACATAAAAAAATGTAGCCTACTTAACTCCACATAAATAATCTATTTGGCAGCAAAACGTTCAGTTATGATAACGCACAACGATACTTAATACATAACCATAGTTAATTTTTTCCTTTGATTCCTAAATGCAGTTCATTACTTCTTATTGCGACTAGCTCTGAGTACGTCTACACAACAACCATTAACTTTCTATGAACGTGTCTATGTAGACCCCTCAAACTGACCTGAAGTCAGTCGAAGCTCTGTGAGGTACTCAGGTGTCCTACCTTTCCTCCAGTGTTGAGCAGCAGCCAGGAACAGCTGGCAGTAGAACACAGTGATGAGTAGACCCCACTGATGCATCATGCTGACTCTCGGCCCAGCACACACACACACTGACACTGCCCTGTCGTCTGTCTGTCTCAATGGGATCTGAATGTGGATCAGTCACCAGCTAATCACAGCAGCCAGCCAGGCCCCAGCTGGAGAGAGCTGTGTACCAACAACCATCAGGAGAATGAGGTAAGAACGCTGACTGGAGCACTGCTAAACCACTTCACATGCAACTGCTTCATCCTTTCCTTTGTCTGTCTGTTTCTCTCTCTCCTCCCCTACCCTATCTCTGCCTCCCCCCTCTCTCTCTGTCTGTGACTGAGTGCTGAGTTCTCTCGGGCCAGGCTGTCTGGGCTGTCATCTGGAAGTCATCAAGACCCAGGGAATGGCTGCTCTGTTAGTGGCTGGCCTGCCGCTCACCGTGCTACTGGCTGAGGCAGAGCTGACACCAGACTGGCTGCAGCTGGTCTACAACCTGTAAAACCTGTCCAGTATCATCATCATCATCATCATTGTTGTAGTCACCGTCGTTTCCAATATGGTTTCCATCAGCATTAGCATAATGGTCATCATAGTCATATCGTAACCTCGTCCCCAGGCTTATTGCTACCTCACACAGAGACAAAGATGGTGGCTGAGACAATCACTACTGTGAGGAATACCACGTCTCCATCATCATCATGCTCGGTCTTAGAATCCACCTGCATTCCACATATTGTATACACAGTAAGTCTCTGACAGCTTCATCACAGACAAGACTAAAACACCAATATCTGCCCACTTCAAATACATCCACTCCACATACAATAGACTACAGTGCAGTATAGCATTTCAGGGTTCTCTTCGTCTCTCCATTGTCCTCAGTGAACAGTTTCTGTTCTCTGTGTAGTCAGTCACATGATGTCAGTTACAACAACATTCAGAACTCTCGCTACCAGGGCCAAGGAGCATAGTGGTTTGCTCAGGAATCCAGGGGCTTTGCTTTGGTTGGCCTGTCCTCTGAGATGAAGGCAGGGAATAAAGGAAAATAACTGGAAAAAACAAGCGATTTCAGAAATGAGTCTGCTATTATTAAATAGAATTACACCATTCTACCTCAGCTTACTGACTGTTTTTGCAGTATGTATTTCAGAGCTCAACCAATATCTGCTATATCAGTACTCTACTGCTGAGAACTAATGGTGTATTCATAAATGATCGTTTGGGTTAAACGGTTTGTTTTACAATTACTGCTTCTATATTATCAGCTCATGATCATAAAAAATATGACTGATGACTGATATGAAATCTAAATGAAAATCTAAAATTGCCAGCGATTTTAATTACCCACTTCACATCACTATTGCCACCACCTTGATAAGGTAACTTCAAACATTTCACTGATATATCAGGCAATGCTGGAGGGCATGATCAATTAAGAGCCCTCTGACTTTCAAGTTATTTGCTTTACGAACACAATATGTTGAATTGAAACGTTCTCCTCTAAAACCAGATGGGCACCTGAGGTATTCTGCCCTTCCGTGTCTCACTGAAGGAACAGTATATTCCAATAAAGCATGATGAGAGAAGGTGATGATATTCCCAGTGAACAAGTTAACACCTGTCTGTCTCTCAGTACATTACGCAATCAACTCAGAAGGTAATAACAGATGATATTCTGAGTCTGAGAAAACAATGTCCAGTAGGTAAAGAAAACTTCACCAGAGCCTGTCTCTCGTCTCCTTACTGGAAGGGTCATGGTAGAGAGGAACTCCAGTCTTTTTGTTGAAAAAAAAGAAGGGTCACGGTAGAGAGGAACTCCAGTCTTTTTGTTAAAAAAAATAAACGAGGTCCACAGGAGCTCCTGGATACATGAGCAGGAAAAAGTCCCAGCCCTAATCATTTCTACTGACGTGTAGTTCTCCATTTACCAGCAGGGGGCAGGCTAAGAACACACATTCTTCTTCCATCACTCCAGCACCCCATCAGACTGATGCCGTTTTCAAACTATTTTGGTGATGCTGTGTGAATTTGAGAATGAATTCTATTAAGATAAATGCTCACAATATGAATGCACTTGAGAGAGATGTAAGGGTTGTTTGGGTTCAGGTCCAGGTGGGGACCCTTGAGAAATCGCTCAAGTGCTTAATTGCCCAAGTCGTGCTGTAAAGCTTGGTAATACATAAAATATGCAAATGAATAGGAGGCCATTAGAAGTCTGTAAAAGCCTCAATAGTCAAATTACCTTTAGACAAGAGAAGCGCAGCTGCAATCCCTATAGGAGAACTACAAAAGAAAAGCATTTTAATTTATACACTTCAGACTCGAAATGTCCCATGACTGTAATTACCAGCAATCAGGATGGGGCAGAATATACAGAATCGTTATTTGAGCTGTAGCAAAAGGTTTAATGGAAAATATAAATTCTTGGCAGGGTCAGCACCAGTGCCTATCTGATACGTCTTCCACCACACAATTCCGAGTCATCCGATATCAAGAATTCATTGAATTTCCCTAAAAACATCCAACATAAGAGACCCATTATGAATAGACAAAACATTACTGTAGAAACATATCCTAAACCCTGTCAGGAGGATATTAGTTCAGAGCTAAATTGTCTGGACACAGACAGCGGCTCAGCTGCGTGATCCATCTCCACTGTGTCTTAACTGCAAATGGAGCTGATGTCTCCTGGCCTTCTCCCATGACAGCTCCTCTTATTATGGTTGGCCAGAGGGCACACACACCATCCAGGCTCTCTTAGAGAGATTCCACTGCTGCTGCTGTTGATTATGCCTCTCCCCAAGACCAGCGGAGCCTGCAGAACTAACCAGCCGATTCACAACACCCAACACCAGCCTCATTACTCAGACATAGAGACAATTACAATGCAATAATGACTCATTATGGACATCATGCTTCGTAATTGCTCTGCAATTAATGACCACCGGTGGCGAAGTTCCCTGAAATGCTCTTTGGGTTTTTCTGTTGCACTACCACTTTTTGACCAGTCCAGCATTTCAATAACGAGAAGGAAACACTTAATTGGTGTCTGAAACTTCACCAGAAGGCAGTATTTGCTCCTTCACTTTGTGACAGCATTGTTTCAGTCATTAGTGTTAGTCATTGCAGTTCCCGTTGCAGGTACTGTATACTGAAGCTTGTCTCTGTATTGATGTCAGTGTCTCTGTGCTGAGACATTATTGCATGTCTTGGCTGAATTCCTCAGAGCTGCAGGTTGTTGTTGGTGTGTCGTGGGCAGTGACACATTCGCCCTGGACAACAGCTTTTCCTGTGACTTTCCTGTGGAAAGTGAGAGGTGTTGATGATGGTGACACGCTGAGACCTTCCTGCCTTGTTACATGTGGGCAGAGGGATTATTTCTGACACAATGATTAGGGAGGTACACAGGCATCTCAGGTCATGCTATAGCAATTACCAATTATAGCACAGTATTAGTAATGAATACAATGAAGGCATGTTTGCTGACTAGAGAGCCATCACCACCACTATCTCCTGCCCTCATCACCGTCTCCAGGGACAACGCTGTCACCTGCAGAATGGCAGAGGGGAGTGTCACCGGACCAGTCTGTGAGTGACGGGTGCATGGTGATGGCGACATTGCCTGGTGATGCGACTCTGATTGACGGAAGGATTGGGAAGGGTAATTCTGGTCGCTACGCCCACGGGCTGCACACACAAGCAGGCTAATGTTGAGAGAAATGTATCTGCTGTTGAAATAGTTGGGGATGACTCAACATGGGGACAATAGCTGGTAGAAATTGTACCAACTTGAAAGGACAAAACATTATATTTATCTACACAACCTGTAGTTTCTTGATGGTAAAGACGAGATAACATACGTAATTGAGGTCCTATTGTCCAGTCCATGCCACAACCCATCAAGCCAAAACTACCAACCGCTTCCACCTGATCTATGTCAGTCTCTCCAACCCCTCTAATAATAATAATAATAGATGTATTTTATCAGTAGAGGTTGCTGAGGGGAGGACGGCTCATAATAATGGCTGGAACGACACAAACGGAATGGTATTTGATACCACTCCACTGATTCTGCTCCAGCCATTACCACAAGCCCGTCCTCCCCAATTAAGGAGCCACCAACCTCCTGTGTATTTAATATAAAGCTTTTCATACAGAATCTCAAACAAATTCAGGGAGCTGGCAGTTGATGGGAGATGGTTTACCACAGCTAGATCATGATGCAGTTCAGTAAAGGAGTAACTCGAGTAGAGGTGGCGTTGATGGTACAGCCAGGGAGGGAGAAACAGTCGGGAGCTCTTTATCAGGCACCTATGTATCTGAAGCTCACAGCTACTCCTCCTCTGTAGGTGCGCTGGAACATCCACCACCGAATATGTAGCCCCGACCTGGGTGATGCTTCGGCAGCACAAGTGCCCGAGAGACCACCACACCTCGGCTATAATCACCAAGTGTCTCCTACGAGGTGAGCCTCTGCAATCCCCTCACACCACAGTCCACATCCTTCCAGAAACTGAGGCAGGTGGAATAAAAATCTGGTTCTGTGTTGATCAGGTGTTGATGCATCATTCCTATTAGATTCGCTAATGCTAGCCAAGCAAAGTAAACAGACTTCCAAGCTAGCTAGCTAATCCTAGCCAAGCCAAGTAAACAGACTTCCCAACTAGCGAGCTAATGCTAGCCAAGCCAAGTAAACAGACTTCCCAACTAGCTAGTTAATGCTAGCCAAGCCAAGTAAACAGACTTCCCAACTAGCTAGTTAATGCTAGCCAAGCCAAGTAAACAGACTTCCCAACTAGCTAGTTAATGCTAGCAAAGCAAAGTAAACAGACAGTCCTGCAACTCCATAGGCCACCACCAGATATTTTTTCTGAACAGGTTAACAAAAAATTGTTTCAAAATGCAACAAAAAACACTTAATAATACAAATATACAATATTGAGAGAGCTCTCTGCCTAGGCTTCCTCCTGGTGCCATGGCAACAAAAACATCCCAACTTTGTATGCTGTTTGTACTCCACAGAAGAGTCTGCCTTGAGCTTAGGAGCGGATGGCAGGATGAAAGCAGGGGAGAGAGAGAGAAAGAAAGAAAGAACAAAAGAGAGAGAGAGAGAGAGAGAGAGAGAGAGAGAAAGAGAGAGAGAGAGACAGTGAGAGAGAGGTCTGAAGGGAACCCGCCTGAAAAGGTGAGTTGGGACACGACAGGCTCTCTTGGGGGGCATTCTAGGACAGCTGGAGGGGGCATGTTCAATGAGGTCCAATAGTCAGGGTGAGGCAAAAACGGAAGGACCTCAGAGTAGTGTACGTGTTGTTTTCCAGAAGTAGACACCAAACACATCAAAGCCTGGACCAGAGGTGGCTAATGGTAGGATGAGTCCAGACCTCCTGCTGAATGCACAACACAGGAAACATGCACTGCCAGCAGAAACAGAGAACAGGGAGAGAACAGAGAGAGAGAGAACAGAGAGGGAGGAAACGTAACTGCATAAAGAAGGGGAAAGGATGGGAAGTCTGAACAAAGTGGGGTTAGGATGGACCAAGAGGGAATATGTCAAAATGCATCCAAGCATTGAGAAAGTATTCAGTCCCCTTCCCCTTTTCCACATTTTGATACATTACAGCCTTATTATAAAATTGATTAAATCATTTCCCCCCTCATCAATCTACACACAATACCCCATAATGACAAAGCAAAAACAGGTATTTAGAATTCTTTTCAAATGTATTACATATAAAATAAAATGCCTGATTTACATTAGTATTCAGAGCCTTTGCTATGAGACTCGAAATTGAGCTCAGGTGCATCCTGTTTTAATTGATCAATCTTGAGATGTTTCTACAACTTGATTGGAGTCCACCTGTGGTAAATTCAATTGATTGGACATGATTTGGAAAGATACACACCTGTCTATATAAGGTCCCACAGTTGACAAGTGCATGTCAGAGCAAAAACCAAGCCATGAGGTCGAAGGAATTGCGCACAGAGCTCCTAGACATGATTGTGTTGAGGCACAGATATGGTGAAGGGTACCAAAAACATTCTGCAGCATTGAAGGTCCCCAAGAACACAGGGGCCTCCATCATTCTTAAATGGAAGAAGTTTGGAACCACCAAGACTCTTCCTAGAGCTGGCCTCCCAGCCAAACTGAGCAATCGGGGGAGAAGGGCCTTGGTCAGGGAGGTGACCAAGAACCCGAGGGTCACTCTGACAGAGCTCCAGAGTTCCTCTGTGGAGATGGGAGAACCTTCCAGAAGAACAACCATCTCTGCTGCACTCTACTAATCAGGCCTTTATGGTAGTGTGACCAGACGGAAGTCACTCCTCAGTAAAAGGCAAATGACAGCCCACTTGGAGTTTGCCAAAATACACCTAAAGGACTCTCAGACAATGAGAAACAAGATTCGCTGGTCTGAAACCAAGATTGAATTCTTTGGCCTGAATGCCAAGCATCTTGTCTGGAGGAAACATGGCACCATCCCTACGGTGAAGCATGGTGGTAGCAGCATCATGCTGTAGGGATTTTTTTCAGCGGCAGGGACTGGGAGACTAGTCAGGATCGAGGGAAAGATGACCGGAGCAAAGTACAGAAAGATCCTTGATGAAAACCTGCTCCAGAGCGCTCAGGACTTCAGACTGGAGCGAAGGTTCACCTTCCAACAGAACAACGACCCTAAGCACACAGCCAGGACAATGCAGGAGTGGTTTCGGGACAAGTCTCTCAATGTCCTTGAGTGGCCCAGCCAGAGTCCGGACTGGAGAGACCTGAAAATAGCTGTGCAGTGACGCTGCCCATCCAACCTGACAGAGTTTGAGAAGATCTGCAGAGAAGAATGAAAGAATCTCCCCAAATACATGTGTGCCAACCGTGTAGCATCATACCCAAGAGGACACTGAGGCTGTAATCGCTGTCAAAGTTGCATCAACAAAGTAAAGGGTCTAAATACTTCTGTAAATGTGATATTTCTGTTTAAAACCTATTTTTTTGCTTTGTCATTATGGGCTATTGTGTGTAGATTGATGAGGGAAAAAAACTATAAAATTAGGCTGTAAATTAACAAAATGTGGGAAAAGTCTAGGGGTCTGAATACTTTCCTAATGGACTGTAGGTGTTGTATCAGAGTAGCCAGCATGCTTATGTTGGTTTACAGAGGTCCATAAACTCACAGGAGAAGAGGATATTGTAACTGTTGACTGCAGTATATACAGTATGTTGTGTTCACCCCTAATGTATTATACCATATATACTGTAAACGTACTATAAACGCAACATGCAACAATTTCAAAGATGTTACTGAGTTACAGTTCATGTAAGGAAATCAGTCAATTTAAATAATTAATTAGGTCGTAATCTATGGATTTCACATGACTACAGATCTTTTGGTCACAGATACCTTAAAAAATGGGCCTCAGGATCCCATCAACGTATTTTTGTGCATTCAAATTGCCATTGATAAAATGCAGTTGTATTCGTTGTCCATAACTTATGCCTGCCCATACCATAACCCCACCGTCACCATGGGGCACTCTGTTCACAACGTTGACATCAGCAAACCGCTCATCCACACAACGCCATACACATGGTCTGCGGTTGTAAGGTCAGTTGGACGTTGGAGGCGGCTTAAGGTAGAGAAATTAACATTAAATTGTCTGGCAACAGCTCTGGTAGATATGTCTGCAGTCAGCATTCCAATTGTATGCTCCCTCAAAACTTGAGACATCTGTGGCATTGTGTTGTGTGACAAAACTGCACATTTTAGAGTGGCCTTTTAATGTCCCCAGCAAAAGGTGCACCTGTGTAATAATGATCCTGCTGTTTAATCAGCTTCTTTATATGCCACACCTGTCAGGTGGATGGATTATCTTGGCAAAGGAGCAATGCTCACTAACAGGGATGTAAACAAATGTGTGTACAACATTTGAGAGCAATAAGCTTTTTGTGCGTATGGAACATTTCTGGGATATTTTACTTTACCTCACGAAATATGGGACCAGCACTTCACATGTTGCGTTTATATTTTTGCTCAGTGTATTACAGGTACAGTGCCTTGCGAAAGTATTCGGCCCCCTTGAACTTTGCGACCTTCAGGCTTCAAACATAAAGATATAAAACTGTATTTTTTTGTGAAGAATCAACAACAAGTGGGACACAATCATGAAGTGGAACGACATTTATTGGATATTTCAAACTTTTTTAACAAATCAAAAACTGAAAAATTGGGCGTGCAAAATTATTCAGCCCCTCTCTCCAGAAGTTCAGTGAGGATCTCTGAATGATCCAATGTTGACCTAAATGACTAATGATGATAAATACAATCCACCTGTGTGTAATCAAGTCTCCGTATAAATGCACCTGCACTGTGATAGTCTCAGAGGTCCGTCAAAAGCGCAGAGAGCATCATGAAGAACAAGGAACACACCAGGCAGGTCCGAGATACTGTTGTGAAGAAGTTTAAAGCCGGATTTGGATACAAAAAGATTTCCCAAGCTTTAAACATCCCAAGGAGCACTGTGCAAGCGATAATATTGAAATGGAAGGAGTATCAGACCACTGCAAATCTACCAAGACCTGGCCGTCCCTCTAAACTTTCAGCTCATACAAGGAGAAGACTAATCAGAGATGCAGCCAAGAGGCCCATGATCACTCTGGATGAACTGCAGAGATCTACAGCTGAGGTGGGAGACTCTGTCCATAGGACAACAATCAGTCGTATATTGCACAAATCTGGCCTTTATGGAAGAGTGGCAAGAAGAAAGCCATTTCTTAAAGATATCCATAAAAAGTGTTGTTTAAAGTTTGCCACAAGCCACCTGGGAGACACACCAAACATGTGGAAGAAGGTGCTCTGGTCAGATGAAACTAAAATTGAACTTTTTGGCAACAATGCAAAACGTTATGTTTGGCGTAAAAGCAACACAGCTCATCACCCTGAACACACCATCCCCACTGTCAAACATGGTGGTGGCAGCATCATGGTTTGGGCCTGCTTTTCTTCAGCAGGGACAGGGAAGATGGTTAAAATTGATGGGAAGATGGATGGAGCCAAATACAGGACCATTCTGGAAGAAAACCTGATGGAGTCTGCAAAAGACCTGAGACTGGGACGGAGATTTGTCTTCCAACAAGACAATGATCCAAAACATAAAGCAAAATCTACAATGGAATGGTTCAAAAATAAACATATCCAGGTGTTAGAATGGCCAAGTCAAAGTCCAGACCTGAATCCAATCGAGAATCTGTGGAAAGAACTGAAAACTGCTGTTCACAAATGCTCTCCATCCAACCTCACTGAGCTCGAGCTGTTTTGCAAGGAGGAATGGGAAAAAATGTCAGTCTCTCGATGTGCAAAACTGATAGAGACATACCCCAAGCGACTTACAGCTGTAATCGCAGCAAAAGGTGGTGCTACAAAGTATTAACTTAAGGGGGCTGAATAATTTTGCACGCCCAATTTTTCAGTTTTTGATTTGTTAAAAAAGTTTGAAATATCCAATAAATGTCGTTCCACTTCATAATTGTGTCCCACTTGTTGTTGATTCTTCACAAAAAATACAGTTTTATATCTTTATGTTTGAAGCCTGAAATGTGGCAAAAGGTCGCAAAGTTCAAGGGGGCCGAATACTTTCGCAAGGCACTGTATATGATGAATGTGGTTATTATGTCACTCACCTCTGGTACTCTCTAATAAGGGCATTAGGGTAATAAGCTCCCACAAAGCAGAACCATTATGTGATAATTCCACTAACCTCCCTTGAGACAGTGATGCAGCTGATAATATAAAATGTTATGTTTGGCACAGAGAATTTAAATCTCCCATTCTCTACTCTCAGTGATTGCCTTGTTGCTATGCAGTGTGCTCATTTCCCTAACCACAGATTTCTATATGAAATAAAAATTATGAAAGAAAAACAAAGGGTGATCTTAGCTACATTCATAAATATAAGTAAGTATTTGGTCAATAACAAAAGTTTATCTCAATACTTTATACCCTTTGTTGGCAATGACAGAGGTCAAACGTTTACTGTAAGTCTTCACAAGGTTTTCACACACTGTTACTGGTATTTTAGCCCATTCCTCATGCAGATCTCCTCTAGAGCAGTGATGTTTTGGGGCTGTTGCTGGGCAACACGGACTTTCAACTCCCTCCAAAGATGTTCTATGGGGTTGAGATCTGGAGACTGGCTAGGCCACTCCAGATCTCCACTCTAGGCAAACTTCAGACGGGCCTGGACATGTACTGGCTTAAGCAGGGGGACATGTCTGGCACTGCAGGATTTGAGTCCCTGGCGGCGTAGTGTGTTACTGATGGTAGGCTTTGTTACTTTGGTCCGAGCTCTCTGCAGGTCATTCACTAGGTCCCCCCGTGTGGTTCTGGGATTTTGGCTCACTGTTCTTGTGATCATTTTGACCCCACGGGGTGAGATCTTGCGTGGAGCCCCAGATCGAGGGAGATTATCAGTGGTCTTGTATGTCTTCCATTTCCTAATAATTGCTCCCACAGTTGATTTCTTCAAACCAAGCTGCTTACCTATTGCAGATGCAGTCTTCCCAGCCTGGTGCAGGTCTACAATTTTGTTTCTGGTGTTTTTGACAGCTCTTTGGTCTTGGCCATAGTGGAGTTTGGAGTGTGACTGTTTGAGGTTGTGGACAGGTGTCTTTTATACTGATAACAAGTTCAAACAGGTGCCATTAATACAGGTAACGAGTGGAGGACAGAGGAGCCTCTTAAAGAAGAAGTTATAGGTCTGTGAGAGCCAGAAATCTTGCTTGTTTGTAGGTGACCAAATACTTATTTTCCACCATAATTTGCAAATAAATTCATGAAAAATTCTACAATGTGATTTTCTGCATGTTTTCTCTCATTTTGTCTGTCATAGTTGAAGTGTACCTATGATGAAAATTACAGGCCTCTCTCATCTTTTTTAAGTAGGAGAACTTGCACAATTAGTGGCTGACTAAATACTTTTTTTGCCCCACTGTATCAACCTAATCCAATGACAGTGCAATTTTTTTTGCTGTTGATTTCACGTTGACTTCACGTTAGTCGACAACTCAACCAAATTAAAATCAAAACTAGACTGATCTGTCAGTTGATCTGACGTTTGTGCCCAGTGGGTACCTGTACAGCATGCATATGAGACTGTGACATCAAGCTGATGCAAAGAACTAACATTCCTATTCAATGACCATGTCAATCTTGTCAATGAAAGTGATGAAAACAAAATGATTGGCTGGATGTCCTGGAAGGTTAGTGTAACGGACATACAGTATGACAGAATAAACAAAAACAAAGTCATTAGATAACCCAAGGCACATTTCTTTCCATCTTTAGCAGAAAAATAAGCATCTTTGTATGAAAAGCTAATTCCACAGCTTTAGCTAAATTTGAGGCATTTTGTATGTTTCACAATGGCAGTTCAGGGCTTTGGTTTCCTA
Source organism: Oncorhynchus mykiss (assembly GCF_057628025.1). Classification (NCBI taxonomy): domain Eukaryota; kingdom Metazoa; phylum Chordata; class Actinopteri; order Salmoniformes; family Salmonidae; genus Oncorhynchus; species Oncorhynchus mykiss. The sequence goes on along the minus strand of NC_143042.1, from coordinate 11,700,130 downwards.
TATCCAATTCTAAATAGACGCACAGCATTTGAGTGGGTGGGACTCAGCTTGAAGACAGTCTTTTTTTTCACTCCTTAGCAACCTTTTCTCCGCTCAATGTTTGCCAAATCAAATCTTCTCCTTGTTAAAATCTCACACTTCCTCTTCTGAAATCCCCTCAAAGCTGTCTACCGCAGAGCATAATGCCTCGTTAGATCAGAGGCAGAGCTGCCGTCTATAGTCCAGACCGAGACATTTCCAAATGCAACAACGGCTCTTACGTGTAACAATCAGCCCATACAGAAATATATTGTTACACTACAAAGCCCCTCACAAAAAGACACCTGCACATTCCCCTGCACACATATAGACATACAACAATACACCTGCACATTCCCCTGCACACATATAGACATACAACAATACACCTGCACATTCCCCTGCACACATATAGACATACAACAATACACCTGCACATTCCCCTACACACATATAGACATACACCTGCACATTCCCCTACACACATATAGACATACAACAATACACCTGCACAGTCCCCTGCACACATATAGACATACAACAATACACCTGCACATTCCCCTGCACACATATAGACATACAACAATACACCTGCACATTCCCCTGCACACATATAGACATACAACAATACACCTGCACATTCCCCTACACACATATAGACATACAACAATACACCTGCACATTCTCCTACACACATACTGTATAGACATACACCTGCACATTCCCCTACACACATATCAACATACAACAATACACCTGCACATTCCCCTGCACACATATCAACATACAACAATACACCTGCACATTCCCCTACACACATATAGACATGCAAAAAGAATCGTATAGCCTGTAGTCTGTACACACTCACTCATTTGAACTCATTCATACACACGCACACACTGATGAGGACAGAAACACATTAGTGAGGTGGCAGACAGTTGATGTGTATGTATCCACAGGCCCTCCCTCCCTCTGTGTTGTTTACTGTGAGTGGACGTGACCCCCCCTCCTCCGGTCCCCCTGCTGTGTCTCATTCATTCCCCTCATTAGATATCTCATTATATACCCCCTCTAAAAGCCTCTCTCATTACACTCTTTCCTCTGCAGCAGCAGACCCACTCTGGTGACTCTCTTCTCTAACACCGCTTTCAGGACAAAAGGGACAAATAGCTAACAATGTGCGTTTGCCTCACAGATACTATAAATCCCTGCTAAACTTCTTAACCCAACTATAAGTTTTCATTGAGCCTTGTTAGAGACAGCCATTGTATAAATTCTTAAACGCTGTACCCACCATGGAGAACTTCTTTGTCATCACTATCATGTACATACCACCCTGCGTACCACTGCTGGCTTGCTTCTGAAGCTAAGCAGGGTTGGTCCTGGTCAGTCCCTGGATGAGAGACCAGATGCTGCTGGAAGTGGTGTTGGAGGGCCAGTAGGAGGCACTCTTTCCTCTGGTCTAAAGAATATCCCAATTCCCCAGGGCAGTGATTGCAGGACACTGCCCTGTGTAGGGTGCTGTCTTTCAGATGGGATGTTAAATGGGTGTCCTGACTCTCTGAGGTCATTAAAGATCCCATGGCACTTATTGTAAGAGTTGTTATTGTCCTGGCTAAATTCCCAATCTGGCACTCAAACCATCACGGTCAACTAATAATCCCCAGTTTACAATTGGCTCTTCCATTCCTCTCCCCTGTAACTGTTCCCCAGGTCGTTGCTGTAAATGAGAACGTGTTCTCAGTCAACTTACCTGGTAAAATAACGCAAACATTATTTAAAAACAACAACATAAATATATATCCAAACTATCTAAAAATGCCATATCAAGCACTGCTTTGCCTGCTGGGCTCTTCTGCAGAGTGAAAATGCAATAAGGAGGGAGGGAAGGAAGGAGGGACAGAGAAAAGTGTGTGCCCTCTCTACGGTGTTCTCTCTCCTCTACTGGTGGTTGCCTTTCTGCAGAGGTCAGAATGTTTAACAACAAGGCTGATCAAAGGTACAATCTCCTGTCTGAGCCTCTGGATTGAGTTCAGTTTCCCTCTCTCCACCTCTACCCCCCTCAGTCTCCATCTCTCCCTCCTCCCCAGTTTCCCTCTCTCCACCTCTACCCCCCTCAGTCTCCATCTCTCCCTCCTCCCCAGTTTCCCTCTCTCCACCTCTATCTCCATCTCTCCCTCCTCCCCAGTTTCCCTCTCTCCACCTCTACCCCCCTCAGTCTCCATCTCTCCCTCCTCCCCAGTTTCCCTCTCTCCACCTCTACCCCCTCAGTCTCCATCTCTCCCTCCTCCCCAGTTTCCCAGTTTCCCTCTCTCCACCTCTACCCCCCTCAGTCTCCATCTCTCCCTCCTCCCCAGTTTCCCTCTCTCCACCTCTACCCCCCTCAGTCTCCATCTCTCCCTCCTCCCCAGTTTCCCTCTCTCCACCTCTACCCCCCTCAGTCTCCATCTCTCCCTCCTCCCCAGTGTCCCTCTCTCCACCACTACCCCCCTCAGTCTCCATCTCTCCCTCCTCCCCAGTTTTCCTCTCTCCACCTCTACCCCCCTCAGTCTCCATCTCTCCCTCCTCCCCAGTTTCCCTCTCTCCACCTCTACCCCCCTCAGTCTCCATCTCTCCCTCCTCCCCAGTTTCCCTCTCTCCACCTCTACCCCCCTCAGTCTCCATCTCTCCCTCCTCCCCAGTTTCCCTCTCTCCACCTCTACCCCCCTCAGTCTCCATCTATCCCTCCTCCCCAGTTTCCCTCTCTCCACCTCTAACCCCTCAGTCTCCATCTCTCCCTCCTCCCCAGTTTCCCAGTTTCCCTCTCTCCACCTCTACCCCCCTCAGTCTCCATCTCTCCCTCCTCCCCAGTTTCCCTCTCTCTACCTCTACCCCCCTCAGTCTCCATCTCTCCCTCCTCCCCAGTTTCCCTCTCTCCACCTCTACCCCCCTCAGTCTCCATCTCTCCCTCCTCCCCAGTTTCCCTCTCTCCACCTCTACCCCCCTCAGTCTCCATCTCTCCCTCCTCCCCAGTTTCCCTCTCTCCACCTCTACCCCCCTCAGTCTCCATCTCTCCCTCCTCCCCAGTTTCCCTCTCTCCACCTCTACCCCCCTCAGTCTCCATCTCTCCCTCCGCCCCAGTTTCCCTCTCTCCACCTCTACCCCCCTCAGTCTCCATCTCTCCCTCCTCCCCAGTTTCCCTCTCTCCACCTCTACCCCCCTCAGTCTCCATCTCTCCCTCCTCCCCAGTTTCCCTCTCTCCACCTCTACCCCCCTCAGTCTCCATCTCTCCCTCCTCCCCAGTTTCCCTCTCTCCACCTCTACCCCCCTCAGTCTCCATCTCTCCCTCCTCCCCAGGTTCCCTCTCTCCACCTCTACCCCCCTCAGTCTCCATCTCTCCCTCCTCCCCAGTTTCCCTCTCTCCACCTCTACCCCCCTCAGTCTCCATCTCTCCCTCCTCCCCAGTGTCCCTCTCTCCACCACTACCCCCCTCAGTCTCCATCTCTCCCTCCTCCCCAGTTTTCCTCTCTCCACCTCTACCCCCCTCAGTCTCCATCTCTCCCTCCTCCTCAGTTTCCCTCTCTCCACCTCTACCCCCCTCAGTCTCCATCTCTCCCTCCTCCCAAGTTTCCCTCTCTCCACCTCTACCCCCCTCAGTCTCCATCTCTCCCTCCTCCCCAGTTTCCCTCTCTCCACCTCTACCCCCCTCAGTCTCCATCTATCCCTCCTCCCCAGTTTCCCTCTCTCCACCTCTAACCCCTCAGTCTCCATCTCTCCCTCCTCCCCAGTTTCCCAGTTTCCCTCTCTCCACCTCTACCCCCCTCAGTCTGCATCTCTCCCTCCTCCCCAGTTTCCCTCTCTCCACCTCTACCCCCCTCAGTCTCCATCTCTCCCTCCTCCCCAGTTTCCCTCTCTCCACCTCTACCCCCCTCAGTCTCCATCTCTCTCTCCTCCCCAGTTTCCCTCTCTCCACCTCTACCCCCCTCAGTCTCCATCTCTCCCTCCTCCCCAGTTTCCCTCTCTCCACCTCTACCCCCCTCAGTCTCCATCTCTCCCTCCTCCCCAGTTTCCCTCTCTCCACCTCTACCCCCCTCAGTCTCCATCTCTCCCTCCGCCCCAGTTTCCCTCTCTCCACCTCTACCCCCCTCAGTCTCCATCTCTCCCTCCTCCCCAGTTTCCCTCTCTCCACCTCTACCCCCCTCAGTCTCCATCTCTCCCTCCTCCCCAGTTTCCCTCTCTCCACCTCTACCCCCCTCAGTCTCCATCTCTCCCTCCTCCCCAGTTTCCCTCTCTCCACCTCTACCCCCCTCAGTCTCCATCTCTCCCTCCTCCCCAGTTTCCCTCTCTCCACCTCTACCCCCCTCAGTCTCCATCTCTCCCTCCTCCCCAGTGTCCCTCTCTCCACCACTACCCCCCTCAGTCTCCATCTCTCCCTCCTCCCCAGTTTCCCTCTCTCCACCTCTACCCCCCTCAGTCTCCATCTCTCCCTCCTCCCCAGTTTTCCTCTCTCCACCTCTACCCCCCTCAGTCTCCATCTCTCCCTCCTCCCCAGTTTCCCTCTCTCCACCTCTACCCCCCTCAGTCTCCATCTCTCCCTCCTCCCCAGTTTCCCTCTCTCCACCTCTACCCCCCTCAGTCTCCATCTCTCCCTTCTCCCCAGTTTCCCTCTCTCCACCTCTACCCCCCTCAGTCTCCATCTATCCCTCCTCCCCAGTTTCCCTCTCTCCACCTCTACCCCCTCAGTCTCCATCTCTCCCTCCTCCCCAGTTTCCCAGTTTCCCTCTCTCCACCTCTACCCCCCTCAGTCTCCATCTCTCCCTCCTCCCCAGTTTCCCTCTCTCCACCTCTACCCCCCTCAGTCTCCATCTCTCCCTCCTCCCCAGTTTCCCTCTCTCCACCTCTACCCCCTCAGTCTCCATCTCTCCCTCCTTCCCAGTTTCCCTCTCTCCACCTCTACCCCCCTCAGTCTCCATCTCTCCCTCCTCCCCAGTTTCCCTCTCTCCACCTCTACCCCCCTCAGTCTCCATCTCTCCCTCCTCCCCAGTTTCCCTCTCTCCACCTCTACCCCCCTCAGTCTCCATCTCTCCCTCCTCCCCAGTTTCCCTCTCTCCACATCTCCTGCCTACTCTCTCTCTCCTCCTCAGTTTCCCTCTCTCCCTCCTCTCTCCAGTTCTCCATCCTCCTCTCTCCCCCCCTCAGTTTCCCTCTCTCCATTTCTCCCTCCTCCTCTCTCTCTCCTCCTCAGTTTCCCTCTCTCCATCTCTCCCTCCTCCTCTCTCTCTACCCATCAGTTTTCCTCTCTGTTTCTCACTGATTTTGTCTCTGCCTCTCTCCTGTTGTGAGCGTGTGTGAGTTTCACTCCTCAACATCAAGGTCAGTTTTATAATCATAGGTAATCATAGGTAGACAATGCCTGGCAAAAACTGTTATGGCTGACTGACTGTCTGAAAGGTCTGGCAGGTCTGGCTTTGAACACAGCGATGTAGTACACTCTTAGAAAAAAGGTGCTGTCTGGAACCTAAACGAATGCTTCAGCTGTCCCCATAGGAGAACCCTTTGAAGAACCCTTGTTGGTTCCAAATAGAACCGTTTTGAGTTCCATGTAGAATCCTCTGTGGAAAGGGTTCTACGTGGAAACCAAAAAGGTTATTCTTGAAACCAAAAGGGTTCTACCTGGAACCAAAAAGGGTTATCCTATGGGGACAGCCGAAGAACCCTTTCAGAACCCTTGTACTTACAGTGTTTCTGCTTTGTCCACATTCCCCGACAATAACTCTTTATCCCCCCTCCTCTCGTTCTCTCTGTCTTTCTCTGTGTCAGACAGTGTGTTTGGCTATCATCGGAGAGGTATGACTGGATAATGTGTGTCCTGAAGAATACGTTTTTGTGTATTCTGTCTCGCGCCCAGTAGGGCTGTTCTGAGAGAGGTTACACAAGCCCCTCCCAGGCCTAACTGTGCACACGCACATGCACACACCCCGTAGCATGCTAACAGATGGAATCTGGCCACTGGTGGGGCTAATAGATTTTTACTGTTATTGGCCAGGGCTCAGTGACCAGCCATATGTGATCCAGGGGAGATATGTCCAGGGGACATATGTGATCCAGGGGAGAATTGATTACCCAAAGCTTTTTTTATCCTGATCTTCCTTCCACTCCTGGAATCTCAAAACCATCCCCATCCCCACTCAGCCAGTTAGGGAGAACCCTGGGATGGGTGGGAGTAGAGGTCACACACACAGACGGAAATAGTCCATGCTTTTACTCTCACATTAGCATGTACAGATACGCACGCACGCACGCGCACACACACACACACACACACACACACACACACACACACACACACACACGTCAATGTACCTCAATAGAATGCTGTGGCCACGAGTTTGAAAAATATACATTAGCTCATTGTAACTACCTCACAAATAATTCATTTCATGATTAGCTGTGGCTCCATATGGTCCATTTAACAAAAATCTAAAGTAGATTTACATTTATAAACAAGATTACAGAATCTCGGCAGACCGGTTAGTTAGACAAGCAAAGTGATCTTAGACAGTTACTGTCCCAAGACGTAGTTCCCACCTATACAAATGTCCTCTCCCTTAAGCATCATCATTCACTGTCACTCTTAATGCTGTTTTAATTAAGGACACAGTTAGCCTACACTATGATACACTGTCCTGTGTTGAGCCAAGACTCCCCACGGCTGCAGATTAATCAGACACATCGTTCCGACAGGAGAGGAAGCTCTAATTACTCCTGGCTAATCGTTTGTACCTCTATGTCAAGCCTTCACCCCTCTGGCCAGCAGAGAGCTCTCCTAACCCCTCTCCAAGACAGAGAGACTCAGACATAACCGGATGTCATCACAATGACAAAGAGCGTCCCACAGATCCACGTCCCCACACAAAATCACCCTTCTCCAGGTGAAGTCTGGTTTGTTTCAATAGTTGGCGAGAGGTGGAAAAGTTGAAGCCGTTTTGACAGCATGCACAAGCTCCCAAGTGAGAGCGAACTTAAACTCTCCTAACCCCACCCACCAAGAAACACCCACTCAAAATCCCCTGCTGTCTAGACTGTCTTTGGGCGTGTGATAAACAAACAAGCAAGAGGGACAGAACTGAATTCAAACTGTTTTGTTATCTTTAGTCTGGTAATTCCAGCAGCCTTACTCAGTGAGAAGAATATTGAACTCCCTGCAATACCATACCAACCCTCTAAGCACTCTGAATGCAACAGACCAAATAATCAGCTCTGAAACAGTATTAATGTCAATTCTCAGTCTGTGACTGTTAGCAAAAAAATCTCAGAGTGCACACTTTTTGATTAGTCTGTTCATTTGTTTATTGGCAGGTTTTGGATGGGTACAGAGTTCATTTATTTATGAATATGCGGAAATGTAATGGGAGTTGAGTTGTACAAATCCTAAATAACAAGGCATTGGGGCGTTAAAAGATACAATTGTCTGCATAACTATTATACTGAGCCACTAAATCAGCCTTTGAAAATGTAATATGCCGTTGTGGAAGTGTTAACTTGATTTTGCCAATAGTTTATGATGCAGAGTCCTAGATTCATTTAGGATGTTAACAACTACAGTAACTAACTTCTGCACAAGTCATGCATTTACATCAAAAGGGCATTTACACAGTTTGAGTACCTTGTGCGTGTCTCAAATTCGCATTCAACCTATTGTGACCCAAGGAGGAAGAGTTCACAGAACTAGAAAGTACAGTGCAGTAAGTGATTGGTAAGTACGAGATTGTGAAAAGTCATGATCATGACACTCCAATGTTCATATCAACTATTTAAGAAATTGAGCTCCCTAAATCAATACCACTGATTGCTTTCCTCTTCAACGAGGAAAGATATTCCAGAAACTAACATCTGAAGGGTCCCTGTTTAGAAACCACTCGTGGACTATGTGACTCAATAGTCAATCAGCTGAGAGCTCTCCATAACAGCATTAACCACAATACACCATTAAGGAGCTCTGAAGTCAAGTTGAACAATCAGACCTGGTCCTGAGTAAAGCCTGCTGCTGAGTTGGCAGAAAGGGCTCCTGAGGCAACAATGAGTGAAACAAAACAAGTTGCTGACACAATTTCTCTGCACAGTAAAACAAAGAAATGTTCTGGTAAATTGGAACTATTAAGAGGTGCAGGGTAATTATTCTGATCAATAGCAAAAGAGACACATCAACATTTAACAGACAGAACTTCTATCTTGCTGTCCAGTTCATCTCAATTCACAGCAGTTCATCTAGTCTCCTGATGCCCTCTCCTGTTCTCCCCATCTAAAGGGCTTTCATATCCAGCCCTCTCACCGTTCTCTTTCTCCCTCCTTCTCCACATCATCCTCCTTCAACACCTACTCCTTCCCATTGTCCTCTTCCTCCTACGCTCCCCCTTCTCCTCTACCTCCTCCAGTGGCCTGCCCCCTCCTCCACCACCTCCCCTCTTTCCCCGACTCCTCCTCAGCCCCCTCCTGTATAATCCCTGTTCACCCATGACTGTTCACCCATGTCATCTCCAAGTCAGTCATCAAGTTTGCTGACGACACAGCAGTGGTAGGCCTGATTGCCAACAATGACAATACAGCCTACAGGGAGGAGGTGTGAGCCCTGGCAGAGTGGTGAAAAGGGAGCTGAAGAAATTTGGCTTGGTCCCCAAGACCCTCATGAACTTCTACAGATGTACCATTTATATCCCAGACTCAGACATTGCTCGTTCTGGTATTTCTTCATTTCTATCGTTTTACTTTCTGGATAATGAGCGTATTGTTTTGTATTGGTAGGTATTATTACTGCACTAGCTAGAAACACAATCATTTCTGTCTCTACTTCTCCCTCTGTCTCTGTCCCCACCTTTGTCCTCTGGGCCCAAAGCCATTAAAATTGATATCGGCAACAACCTATGCATCCTGCCTCCTCCTCAGTCAGTATGGCTACCTTTAATATGATGATATGGTATGTTGGGAGAAAGTAAAGGGTAGCAAAACTGTTACAGTAAAACTATACAGTAAAAATAACACCAGGGATGCAGTTGAGGGTAAACGCTAGTCTCCAACCGTCATCTCGACAGGCGTTGAGAGTTGACTCTTTCTACTACTACATCCCTGAACACAACACTGCACCTAGTGCAGAGGTAAATGCATTGGTTTCATCGTAACATTTTGATTTTCTACTGTACTTTGCAGTCATTTCATCACATTTTCATGTTTACATTTTTTAGGTAAAGAATAGCCCCAAGATGGAAAACCACGCAGGTGTAAGGGTAACTAGTGGCAGGGAAGTCAGGCGCAGGAGAGCAAAACTGGGTAATCAACGGAGCAGTTTTATTCATAAAACCTCTGGAAACCAGAACAACAAACAAATGGGTATTAAACCCGTCGCGCACCAGAGAAAACGTGCACATGCACTTACGATAAACAATTCCGCACAAAGACATGGGGGGAACAGAGGGTTAAATACTCAACATGAACTGAGGGAATTGAGACCAGGTGTGTGGGAAGACAAGACAAAACAAAAGGAAAATGAAAAGTGGATCGATGATGGCTACAAGACCGACGCCGAGCGCCCGAACAAGGAGAGGAACCGACTTCGGCGAAAGTCATGACAACAGGTGTGTAAACTGAGGGAAATGAATAACACTCCAAAACCAACATCACACATTTGTAGATAACAACCTGGAAGACCTGTATGAGATGTCAACTAGACCGCCAACACTCCTACCTGACCGTAAATCTTTAATGGACCGAACCTTGATTTTTTTATATGACACATCTTATGAGTTCGAGAGCTCAATGAGATATTTCCTTTCTTAAATTGAAAGCAGGACGATCTGCCCTCCCCCTTCCCCCAAAAAACACACAAGTATAATAAATATAAAGACAAATGGCCAAAGAGGAGCCCAAATAATGACTTATTGAGAAATTACAATGAATACCTTTCCTCTCGCCCCAAGAAAGAGACGCGGATAGAGGGGGCAGGGAGAAAAAATAACGAATCGAGGCGATTCTCCAAACAAATCATTTCCAAACCTGTGAACGTCGCCCACCCTGCTTTAAGGAACTCTTGGGATGCACAATCTCCATCTAATTGTCATTCTATTTCTGTCCATCCTCTCTCCTCCCTATTTTTGATGCCATGCCGTCTTTATCTAACAGATTGAGCAGTGATAGAGGTGATCAACCTCCAATGAAGGATTATTTGGCCAATGAAACCAGAAGGAGGAATTTCTCTCTCCCTCCCACTCCTTGAAATTAAAAGTTAAACATCGCAATCATCTACCTCCCAACGGACATCCCACTATCCCATCCGTCTGAAGCCATGCGGAAAAGTCAATTCAGTTTGTTTGTGTTCCCATTAGAGGAGAGATAAGGAAACTAAATATCCCCATTCTGTTGATGGCTGAAGAGGAAACATAGGCCTCTAGCTCTATCAGAGGAGGCTGGTGGGAGGAGCTTTAGGAGGACGGGCTCATTGTGATAGCTGGAATGGAACAGAGTCAAATGTGGTTACCATATGTTTGATGTGTTTAATACCGTTCAATGAATTCCATTCCAGCCATTACAATGAACCCATCCTTCTCTAGCTCCTCCCACCAGCTCCTCTATTTTCTATAATACTATGTTATCTAAAGGCCTCAAGGCCTCGTAACCCCAATATCAGTCTTCAGGGTAAGAAGGCTGACTAAGCTTTGGTCTGAGCTGCTACCCCAATTGAATCATATACAGTACCTCATATTTGTTCAGGAAATTGAGTCACTAGGAGAAACCTGGATAATCACAACACCATCATCTTAAAACTAGCTACTTGGTGTATTTACAGTTCTTGTTCATCACTAAAGTTTTCCTCAATACACAGAGTACAGTATATGATTCTTCAGACTGTGGGTTGGTGCGGGACACATGGATTTACCATAGAAGATTAGTAAATAAGCTGAGCTTGTCTGCTGTCCATTCTGTCTTTACTGAGGTACTGTAATAGACAGATGGCTGAGGACTATTAGAAATTCCTGTGAAGTTGAGCTTGAAAGACAACAAACTGAAAGAGTACGTGGCAGTGAGTATAGAGAGAGGGAAATATCGCCTCAGACCTTCTATTGAAGAGGGTTTCAGTGGAGAATTAGAACCAACACTTAGGCAAGAGATTGAAGCCTCAATCAAGTGTTTAACCAGAATATACAGCACAATTCATTAACAATATGGAGACAAGTGGGGACAGAAAAGACTCAAGACTCCTTTAAATGAATGGAGATAATCAGCTACTGTACTGCCCGACTCGCAGGTCAGGAAAATGACTTAAAAATAATCCACTAAAACATCCGATCCTAAAGAGCCAAGCACAAAAACAACTTCCTGCCAATCACCCAACTTGTTCAAACGAGCTCGAGAATGACGTGTCTTTTAGGTGTCTTTTTAAGTCTGGAATCTCCCGTCACCCCACACCAACCGTCCAATCAAAGATCTCAGAGGACTTTCATCAACAGAGATGTTACGTAGGTGTTAAGACGTCTCAGCGCCTCGTCCTGTCCGTCTCTGGCTAATGGCCCTGGCTGACAAGGCTCTACAGCGGGAGATGGAATTAATTGGCTTTTTTTGGGAGAAGACACACAGTCATTGCGCACGATCATGCTTGCTTGCATGCACGCTCACGCAAATGTGCGCACACACATACATGACTTATAGGGATGGTTGCTGCTTGCGCAGTGCATTTAACTGGTGCTGAACATTTCAAAGGAAATCATAAGAAAAATGTATAAAGTGTCCAAATGACTACAATTCACTCATCTTCTATTCTAGATGATTCACTATCAGTTTTTTATTATTCCCCATAGAACGTATCTCATCTTTTTATAAAACATACGCATTCAGTAGCAACACTCTTACGTTATTGGCATTATGCATGGTGAAACAATCTGCCCGCAATGGAACGGAAATTGGACAATGAAAGAAACATTAACCAAGAAGAGATATGACCAGATGAACAGTTTACCCAAACAGCCAGCAATGCACTGAAACACAGTCAATTTAGTTTCACTATTTCCCTTTGAAAGGCCAAAAATCACATATCCACCATCAGCTTCCCTCTCCTCTGATCCAGGCCGCAATATCTCGCAGATGTGAAAGGAAAAAAACCTGTTGTTTTGACTTCAGCTCTTTGGCAAAATATAAAATGTTCTATTTTCTTGATATTTCTCGCTGTATCTCTCTCCCAGGAGGAGAACCGCAGGACATTACTATTATGAACTGTGTTTCTTTGGAAACTCCACTCGACTGGTGTCAAATGCTTCAACCAATGACTGTATGAGACATGAACAACATTTAGATGTATACTGAGTGTCCAAAACATTAGGAACAAGTTCCTAATATTGAGTTGTATCCCCCTTTGCTCTCAGAACAGCCTCAATTCATCGGAGCATGGACTCTACAAGGTGTAGAAAGCGTTCCACAGGGATGCTGGTACATGTTGACTCCAATGCTTCCCACAGTTGTGTCAAGTTGGATGGTGGACCATTCTTGATACACACAGGAAACTGTTGAGCGTGGAAAAACCCAGTAGCGTTACAGTTCTTGACACACTCAATCCATGTCTCAGTTGTCTCAAGGCTGAAAAATCCTTCTTTAACCTGTGTCCTCCCCTTCATCTAAACTGATTGAAGTGGATTTAACTGGTGACATCAATAAGGGATCCTAGCTTTCACCTGGATTCACTTGGTCAGTCTATGTAATGGAAAAAGCAGGTGTTCCTAATGTATTGGTTTGTTGTCCTCTCGTTTACTTTTTGTATTTTTCGTCTTTTTTTGTATATATTCCAATTTATTTTTCAATCTCTTTTTCCATTTTTAAATTAAATATACCTTCCGGTAACCCGCCTCACTCAATGTGACACGGATTCACATTTTTTTAGACCCTATAGCCAAAACTTTCATCAGAAGGTAGCCAGCTAATTAGCTAAATTACTAGCTATTTAGTCATTGTTAGCCACTGCTAGCAGCCTTTACACTCTGCTCAGGCACCAGCCGTTTTTTTAGCCTGGATAATATCTGCCAGCCTCGGACTGTTTTCTCCACTACAACGCCAGACTCCTGCCGTAAACCCTGGACCATTGATCATCACAGCTAGCTAGCTGCCATTGAGTGACCCAGCCCCGAAGCTAGCCCTGGGCCAGGCGCATCTCCCGGCTAGCAAACGAAATTACCACAACTACAATACCTCTTTCGCCATCAGGCCCGGTCCCTTCGTCAACATGGCGCCCCGCCGTACCACCACGACTGGTCCGCAGACGTAATTCCATCAGCTGTGCCTTCAACCGGAGCAGACGCTTCTACTTACCCCGGACTGCTAACTTTAAACGCTGTGTCTCCCGCGTGCTAGCGTACTAACGACTACCTAACGGTTTCCCTGTTTCATCTATTGCTGTACACTGGACCCTATGATCACTTGGCTACATAGCTGATGCCTGCTGGACTGTTCATTTATCACGATACTCCACTTTGTTTATCTGTCGTCCCTAACCCCGAACTCAGGCCCTGTGTGTAGTTAACTGACCCTCTCTGCCCATTCATCCCCATTTTACCTGTTGTTGTTGTCTTAGCTGATTAGCTGTTGTTGTCTTACCCGTTGTTGCTAGCTCTCCCAATTAACACCTGTGATTGCTTTATGCCTCGCTTTATGTCTCTCAAATGTCAATATGCCTTGTATACTGTTGTTTAGGATAATTATCATTGTTTTAGTTTACTGCGGAGCCCCTTGTCCTACTGTACATGCCTTAGATACCTCCTTTGTCCCACCTCCCACACATGCAGTGACCTCACCCAGTATAACCAGCGTGTCCAGAGATGCAACCTCTCTTATCATCACTCAATGCCTGTGCTTACCTTCACTGTACCCGCACTCCGCCATACCCCTGTCTGCACATTATGCCCTGAATCTATTCTACCACGCCCAGAAATCTGCTCATTTTATTCTCTGTCCTCAACGCACTAGACGACCAGTTTTGCTAGCCTTTAGCCGTACCCTCATCCTACTCCTCCTCTGTTCCTCGGGTGATGTGGAGGCTAACCCAGGCCCTGCGTGTCCCCAGGCACTCTCATTTGTTGACTTCTGTAAAAAGCCTTGGTTTCATGCATGTTAACATCAGAAGCCTCCTCCCCGAGTTTGTTTTACTCACTGCTTTAGCACACTCCGCCAACCCTGAAGTCCCAAAAATTCTGAGATTTCCATACACAACTACAACATTTTCAGCTCCCAGCTGTGCCCTGGACACCATATGTGAATTGATTGCCCCCCATCTATCTTCAGAGTTCGTTCTGTTAGGTGACCTAAACTGGGATATGCTTAACACCCCAGCAGTCCTACAATCTAAGCTTGATGCCCTCAATCTCACACAAATTATCAAGGAAACCACCAGGTACAACCCTAAATCCGTAAACATGGGCACCCTCATAGATATTATCCTGACCAACTTGCCCTCCAAATACACCTCTGCTGTTTTCAATCAGGATCTCAGCGATCACTGCCTCATTGCCTGCATCCGCTATGGGTCCGCAGTCAAACGACCACCCCTCCTCACTGTCAAACGCTCCCTAAAACACTTCTGTGAGCAGGCCTTTCTAATCGACCTGGCCCGTGTTTCCTGGAAGGATATAGACCTGATTCCGTCAGTTGAGGATGTCTAGTCGTTCTTTAAAAGTAATTTCCTCACCATCTTAAATAAGCATGCCCCTTTCAAAAAATGTAGAACTAAGAACAGATATGGCCCTTGGTTCACTACAGACCTGACTGCCCTTGACCAGCACAAAAACATCCTGTGGCGGCCTGTAATTGCATCAAATAGTCCCCCGTGATATGCAACTGTTCAGGGAAGTCAGGAACCAATACACACAGTCAGTCAGGAAAGCAAAGGCTAGCTTTTTCAAACAGAAATTTGCATCCTGTAGCTTTAACTCCAAAAAGTTTTGGGACATTGTAAAGTCCATGGAGAACAAGAGCACCTCCTCCCAGCTGCCCACTGCACAGAGGCAAGGCGACGCGGTCACCACCAATAAATCCATGATAATCCATGAAAATTCATGAAAATTTCAATAAGCATCTCTCTACGGCTGGCCATGCTTTCCTCCTGGCTACCCCAACCCCGGCCAACAGCTCTGCACCCCTCACAGCTACTTGCCCGAGCCTCTCCAGCTTCTCCTTCACCCAAATCCAGATCGCAGATGTTCTGAAAGAGCTGCAAAACCTGGACCCGTACAAATCAGCTGGGCTAGACAGTCTGGACCCTCTCTTTCTAAAATTATCCGCCGCCATTTTTGCAACCCCTATTACAAGTCTGTTCAACCTCTCTTTCGTCCGAGATCCCTAAAGATTGGAAAGCTACCGCGGTCATCCCCCTCTTCAAAGGGGGTGACACTCTAGACCCAAACTGTTACAGACCTATATCCATCCTGCCCTGCCTTTCTAAAGTCTTTGAAAGCCAAGTTAATAAACAAATCACTGACCATTTCGAATCTGTGCAATCCGGTTTCCGAGCTGGTCACGGGTGCACCTCAGCCACGCTCAAGGTCCTAAACGATATCATAACCGCCATCGATAAAAGACAGTACTGTGCAGCCGTCTTCATCGACCTGGCCAAGGCTTTCAATTGTCAATCATCGCATTCTTATCGGCAGACTCAATAGCCTTGGTTTCTCAAATGACTGCCTTGCCTGGTTCACCAACTACTTTTCAGACAGAATTCAGTGTGTCAAATCGGAGGGCCTTTGTCCGGACCTCTGGCAGTCTCTATGGGGGTACCACAGGGTTAAATTCTTGGGCCGACTCTCTTCTCTGTATACATCAACGATGTCGCTCTTGCTGCGGGTGATTCCCTGATCCACCTCTATGCAGATGACAGCATTCTGTATACAAATGTCCCTTCTTTGGACACTGTGTTAACTAACCTCCAAAAGAGCTTCAATACCATACAACACTCCTTCTGTGGCCTCCAACTGCTCTTAAACGCTAGCAAAACCAAATGCATGCTTTTCAACCATTCACTGCCCGCACAGGCCCAACCGACAAGCATCACTACTCAGGACGGTTCTGACCAAGAATACGTGGACAACTACAAATACCTAGGTGTCTGGCTATACTTTAAACTCTCCAGACTCATATCAAATCTCCAATCAAAAATCAAATCTAGAATCGGCTTTCTATTTCGCAACAAAACCTCCTTCACTCATGTCGCCAAACTTACCCTAGTAAAACAGACTATCCTACCGATCCTCAACTTTGGCGATGTCATTTACAAAATAGCTTCCAATACTCTACTCAGCAAATTGGATGTAGTCTATCACAGTGCCATCCGTTTTGTTACCAAAGCGCCTTATACCACCCACCACTGCGACCTGTATGCTCTAGTCGGCTGGCCCTGGCTACATATTCGTCGCCAGACCCACTGGCTCCAGGTCATCTATAAGTCTATGATAGGTAAAGCTCTGCCTTATCTCAGCTCACTGGTCACGATAAAACACCCGACCGTAGCATGTGCTCCAGCAGGTATATCTCACTGGTCATCCCCAAAGCCAACACCTCCTTTGGCTGCCTTTCCTTCCAGTTCTCTGCTGCCAGCGACTGGAACGAATTGCAAAAATAGCTGAAGCTGGAGACTTACATTCCCTCACTAACTTTAAACATCAGCTATCTGAGCAGCTAACCGATCGCTGCAGCTGTACATAGTCCATCTGTAAATAGCTCACCTAATCTACCTACCTCATCCCCATATTGCTTTTATTTACTTTGCTGCTCTTTTGCACACCAGTATCACTACTTACACACCATCATCTGATCATCATCATCTGCTCATCTATCACTCCAGTGTCAATCTGCTAAATTGTAATTACTTTGCTACTATGGCCTATTTATTGCCTTACCTCCTCACGTCATTTGCACACACTGTATATAGATTTTCTTTTTTTCTATTGTGTTATTGACTGTACGCTTGTTTATTCCATGTGTAACTCTGTGTTGTTGTTTCTGTCGCACTGCTTTGCTTTATCTTGGCCAGGTCGCAGTTGTAAATGAGAACTTCTCAACTAGCTTACCTGGTTAAATAAAGTTGAAAAAAATAAATAAATTGTGCACTCAGTGATACAAGTTAGACAATCCTGCTCTGCCAGCCTGGTCTCATACACTAGTAGTAAATGTAAATCCTAGACACTCAATTTAGTATGAAATGTTACGTTTGGTATGGATACATAAAACAGAGGATTACTTAAGGCAAAAACTAAAGTAGGGTGGTTGGTTGGGATGGAATGTTTACGTATAACGTGAACCTCTAGCAACCCAAAGGTTGTATGTTTGATTCTCATCACGGACAACTTTAGCATTTTAGCTAATTAGCAACTTTGCAACTACTTAGCATGTTAGTTAACCCTTCCCCTAACTCTGACCTTAACCCTTTAACCTAACCTTAACCGTAACCTTAATCCTAACCTCTAGCCTAGCTAACATTAGGTACCTAGCTAACATTAGCATTTGCCACCTAGCCAACTAGCTAATGTTAGCCACAACAAATTGGAATTCGTAATATATCATACGTTTTGCAAATTAGTAACATATTGTACAAATGGCAGATTGTAACAAATACGAATTGTAATTCGTAACATATCATATGAAATGATGATGAACATCCACAAAGTAATACATACCATACAAGACATAACATATCATACTAATTGTCTATCACTGAGTCCAGGTTGACTCTGCTCAAATTCTCCTCATGGAGAAAAGGACTGAGGCAGAAGGGAGAGGACACTAAAACACTATTGATATTCATACAGCAGCCTAGCTGGGAAGCAGTGAAAAGGTTAATAGAGTGCACATAATCTATTCTCTTCAAAGATTACAATTAAATTACCCCTGATGCTCTGATAAACGATTAAAGTTAATAGGCAAATTAACAGAGATTGAATGGAAACAGGTATTTGCTATTCTGTTACTACTGCATAAAGACCAGTGGAGCGAATAGGAACCCTACAGTATCATCTCCCTATTCCAACACTCAGTTGGACGACACAGTACATTTTTGACCTGTGGCTAGTCTACGGCACACCCTGACCCCAGATACATCCACAATGTGATTCCAACTAATTCCATCTCAATGCAACTGAAAACTAAGACATGCAAATAAGCTTAGCCCAGCAAAGCTCCTGCTGATGGTTTGAACAAGCAGCTCTGTGGCGATCAGAGCCATTAGCCACAAGCTAGCGCAGGGGAGGGACGCCCAGGAAGAGGCCCAAGAAGACTGAGACACCATTTGGGCCGGTTTCATAATTGAGCCTGCGACCCTAAGCTAACGTCCTCCGAGTCTAAAGATATCTATGAATTTTTACAACTGAGCAGGGAATCACACAGCGCCCCAGTCTCCAGTTCACAGAATCTCAACTGAGGAGCATCGGAATTGTGTCTGAGACAAACAGGATATGGAGGAAACAATATGGTAAAGATACCTATGGTGAATTGGCTTTAGCCTCTTTAATATCAGTGCAGATGAAAGGGAGGAGACAAGCCACTTCACACTATTGACATGTCCCCCAGAGTATCTGATGGATGTCGTCTGCTCTTTAGATGCTGATGCAGTAGCAGCAAGCGCTGATCTGGAGACAGTCGCTAAAGAGCTTGATATATTGCCTTTGCAGAAACACAACAACAAGTCGCAAATATAAACCAGGGAAATTATATCTCATATCACACTCTCCATTAGAATAAAGTCCATGGGGAAACACTAAACAGTTGACAAAGTATTTGCTCTCCTTGTTGTTGGCCAATCTAATAGGAAGTTATGTATTTTTTACCTGGTACAGTGTGGTACCGTAGACACTTTCTTAACAGGATACATGGCCGCAATGTCCAACACTGACCGGGTAATGAAGAGATCGATGCACTGACATGCAGGCCCTCTCAGCACTACTACTGTGCATCTCCTGCTCTGCATAATGTGCATTAAAAAACACATAATCAATGAGCACACATCAGGTGTCACCCATGAGGAGTAGCATAGGCAAGAGCCTTGGGGGGGGAGGTGGAGACAGGAGAGAGGGCCAATTGGCTAACTCTATTATTATATTGGCATCTTGAGTGATTCATCACAATATCCATGGGTCTCTGTTTCTATGTTTTTCAATGAACCACCGTTGTCAGGGCCTGTATTGACCCTGTTATGAGGGCGTGAGTGAAGTAGACGTCTCAAGGACATCAAATGTGCTTACTTTACAGGCTTTTAATAGGCCACTTCTTACCAGCCCTGCACACACTATGCACCTTGCCAAAGGACCACAACATCACAGAGCGACGACTGAGGCAGCACATCCCCAAAGAGCTCTCCCTCCACAATGTCTGCTCTGTGCTATTATCGTCCTTATCATTTAAAATGTGCAGAGCAAAGACATAAAAAAATAAAGAGCTGTGTTTGTATCTATTGATTAAAGTCAGCTTCTGAAGGAGTTTGTGAATAATAACAAGCAGCGACTGGCGCAAAGGAGACATTATACTTGTACTCAGATTCCTGACTCTGAAAGTATGGAAGACCTCGATACTGAGTTGAATGGCAGACAGAGTTTTGATGCGTTCTACAGGAGATGCCATTAGTCAAAGGGTGACAGCAGGAGTGAACACATCATTGCTGTCATAATGGACTCTGTCAGCCCCGAGTGCCAGCGATTCTATTACTCAGTCCTATATATCTATCGCTCTGGCAGGAAGGAACACAAACTGCCTAAAGAACGCAAATAAATCGATAGACGAGACAATAGAAGATGTTTCAAGATTTCACAGCACCATAGGCTACACACTGTCATGGTGTCAATGAGTTTTGACGGCAAAGGTCCTCCTCATGCATTTGATAGACGGAGAAGAGATAGCTTGATCTTAATGGAATTAACACTTCTCAAAAGGATTTGCTCTAGTCTATCTGCACTGAAAGTACTCAGAAATTGAAATATGACTAATTTCAGGACACAGGTAAAAGCATTTGCAAAAGGGGTTCAAGTGCTACTCTCCATATTCTTGATCTTGATGTGTTGATGGATCACAAACATAATCACCAGGGGCGTATTCATTACGCAGACTTGGTTGCAAAACGTTTCTTTGTAAAAGGAAGCAGACGGAACAAAACGGGGGGGACCTACCTGAATTTTTCCAATAGAAACTCTTCTTTTGCTTCTGTTTGGTTCTTAAAACTTAAACCGTTTTCGTTATGAATACACCCCCTGTTTTGCAAAAGAAACCGTTTACTCCAAACGGAAAAACATTTCACAACAAAAACAATAGTTTCTATTTGACAAAGTTAGGTACAGTAGGTCCCTCCCTGTATCTTTCAGTTTGCTTCCGTTTAGTTCCTAGTGAATAAACCCTGTTTCAAAATCAAGACCACCACACTTTAAAGCACTCCCCCTTGTGAAGAAATATGTCCACCCCCAAAAGTTAAATCTACACTTAGGGGTCGATAACCCTACAATAATGAAACAGTTCTCGAGTCAAACCCTCTATTTGATCAGGGCTAAAAGTTCGAACTCCCATCTAAAACCAAACTTAGAATTCCTTCTATGTAATAAAAACAGAGGGCACCAGAGATTTTCACATGGGCACAGTTTGTACATCATCAAACCACTAGTGGAATGGAATCTGCTGAAGAACATGATGAATCGATACCATAGACCAGGGAGGAGGGGCAGCTGCCTGACAACTCGCTGCTCTATTGATCGCTGTCATCCTGGAGAAGAAACGTCAGTTTGGCCGCAGAGATGTGGATGGGTAACCAGGCAACAGGGGTAGTTCAGTAAGGGTCCAGGGGTCCATTGGTTTGGTGTTTACCTGTAGATAGGACATGCTAAGAGAGCATTAGGGGGGTATATGTTGAATAGGAGACAGCTAATTGTGGATTCAACTCAGGTGAACACAAATGCTGGATGGGAACACAAGCTGCCCTGCACAGCAACAGGAGGGCTCGTGCATGTGATCTGTGGTGGGAGATGTAACACAGAAACAAAGAGATGTAACACAGACACAAAGAGCATCTCGCTGACCAAGTCTGACTAATAGGGGTCACAAAGCCAAGGCAGTGGGAGGGAATATTGCGGTAAGGTTAGATGTCAGGTTTAACAACAAAGGTAGTGAGGCCGAAGGTGAACAAAC
This sequence comes from Oncorhynchus mykiss, assembly GCF_057628025.1. Lineage (NCBI taxonomy): Eukaryota > Metazoa > Chordata > Actinopteri > Salmoniformes > Salmonidae > Oncorhynchus > Oncorhynchus mykiss. The sequence goes on along the minus strand of NC_143042.1, from coordinate 11,678,953 downwards.
ACTTCCCACTACTAATACCTGGCAGTCTATAGAAGAAGGTCAAACACCTGGCAGTGTGGTGCCAGGACAACAACATCTCCCTCAATGTGGGCAAGACAAAGGAGCTTATCATGGACTACAGGAAATGGAGAGCCAAATGCCCCCATTCACATCGACGGGGTTGCGGTTTGAGAGCTTCAAGTTACTCGGTGTTCACATCGCTATACCAGGAGGTGTCAGAGGAAAGTCCTAAAAATTGTCAAAGACTACAGCCACCCAAATCATAGACTGCTCTCTCTGCTACAGCACGGCAAGCGGTACTGGTGCACCAAGTCTGGAACCAACAAGACCCTGAACAGCTTCTACACCCAAAGCCATAAGAATGCTAAATAGCTACCCGAACTATCTGCGTTGACCCTTTTTGTCCCTATGCATATACACTGGACTCTACCCACACACTCACACATAGAGTGCATTCATGAAAGAATTCAGTCCCTTTGACTTTTTCCACATTTTGTTATGTTACAGCGTTATTCTAAAATGTATTAAATAATTGTTTTCCCTCATCAATCTACACACAATACCCCATAATGACAAAGCAAAAACATTATATATAAAGTATTCAGACCCTTTGCTATGAGACTCGAAACTGAGCTCAGGTGCATCCTGTTTCCATTTATCATCTGAGATATTTCTACAACTTGATTGGAGTCCACTTGTGGTAAATTCAATTGATTGGACATGATTTGGAAATGCACACACCTGTCTATATAAAAACCAGGCCATGAGGTTGAAGGAATTGTCCACAGAGCTCCTAGACAGGATTGTGTCGAGGCACAGATATGGTGAAGGGTACCAAAAACGTTCTGCAGCATTGAAGGTCCCAAGAACACAGTGGCCTCCATCATTCTTAAATGGAAGAAGTTTGGAACCACCAAGACTCTTCCTAGAGCTGGCTGCCCAGCCAAACTGAACAATGTTGAACTCTTTGGCCTGAATGCCAAGCGCCACGTCTGGAGGAAACCTGGCACCATCCCTACGGTGAAGCATGGTGGGTGAAGATGAACGGAGCAAAGTACAGAGAGATCCTTGATGAAAACCTGCTCCAGAGTGCTCAAGACCTCAGACTGGGGCAAAGGTTCACCTTCCAACAGGACATTGACTTTAAGCACACAGCCATGACAACTCAGGATTGTCTTTGGGACCCTGCCAGAGCCCGGACTTGAACCCGATCCAACATCTCTGGAGAGACCTGAAAATACCTGTGCGGCGACACTCCCCATCCAACCTGACAGAGCTTGAGAGGATCTGCAGAGAAGAATGGGAGAAACCCCCCCCCCCCCCCAAGACAGGTGTGACAAGCTTCATACCCAAGAAGACTCAAGGCTATAATCACTGCCAATTGTGCTTCAACAAAGTACTGAGTAAAGGGTCTGAATACTTATGTAAATGTAATATTTCAGTTGTGTTGTTATTTTTTGCAAAAAAACAATAAAAACTGTTTTTTCTTTGTCACTATGGGGTATTGTGTGTAGATTGATGAGGAGAAACAAACCAATTGAATCCATTTTAGAATAAGGCTGTAGTGTAATGTTTTGGGGAAAAATGTGCACATTTGCCACACACACACACTTCCACACTCACCACATACGCTGATATTGTTTATTATCTATGCTGTTGCCGAGTCATTTTACCCCTTCCTATATGTACATATCCACCTCAATTTCCTCGTACCCCTGCACATTGACTCAGTACTGGTACCCCATGTCTATAGCTAAGCTGTTATTGCTCATTGAGTATTAATATTATTCATATTTTGTTTTGTTGGGAAGTGCCTGTAAAGTAAGCATTTCACCGGTAGCTTTGCTACCTGTTGTTTACGAAGCATGTGACAATAAACATTTGATTTGATTTGGCCTGGAACATTCTGTCTCATGATTCTCCCTCCAGGCCTATCTATTGTTTAAATATCCACCAGCTGTTGCACTGTCAGTAGTTGTTATCAGCTAAGTGCACTTACAGTACACACCCACTTTTAAATAGTCTACTTGAAGAAGACTGAAATAGACAGAAGAAGCTGCCTGTGTTCTGTAAATCACTTTCTAACTCTGGCTGCGCAGGAGGAAAGTTTGGGGAGAGAGTGGTTCACCAACGTCACTGAGGCAGCCTGTGGTCCCTCCAACATATTACCCAGCCTGCCCCGATGTTGTTCAGCAGCCCACGCCTCCATAGCCGGCAGCCACGCTGCACCTGGGGCGCTCCGTCATAACAGCGATCATAAATCTCCTTTTATTCCAAGTTAAAATGTTCCTAATAGCTTTCCAGCCGCCATTGATTTCTCTACAAATGATTATCCAGCTAAGAAAGCTTGGAGTCTGGACACTGGTCGGTTTGGGACTGAGGCTGGGGCTCTGTGCGCATTAGCTGCGAGTACAAATAAAGCGGTATTGATAAGTAAATAGCCCATAAGAGATCTATAGGAAGCAACTACCACTACTTCCCTCCACAATAAAAATTCCATACCTGAGCTGACCTGCCTTTACGTGTAGACAACTCTCCAGTCCAGTCCCCTCTACCCCCCACCTCCCTACCTCCCTGCTCAAACATCTCCCTCCTGCTCCCCTGGGCCAGATGGAGAGACAGAGAGCAGGATGAAGGAGCAGAAAGAGAGGAGACGTAGGCTGGGGCCCAGGCCAACCCCTGTGCCTCCCTGGCAGCTTTTAACTCCAGCCCATGGAGACGGTGGCTTTGTGACCACTGGACTGAATCTTAATTAAAGTCTTGCATTGAAAATTCCTTAAACGCTTATGTGACTAGCCTTGATATGGAGGCAAGTCAGTCAGTCACCCACCAGTACTTTATTTATTTCATTCTCCTAAAGACTTCTTCATGGATCAAACTTACAAGATGCTGTCCAATATTTCAAATCCACATGCGTACAAGCACACACTGACAGAGCAAGGGCTGTTCTACACACAAGCACACACTGACAGAGCAAGTACTGTTTTAGTGTGTTCAGAACAGTTTAAAAGCCAAACCGTTTTGCCAATCTAAACTGCCTGAGGGATTTGAGCGCAATTTATATATGAAAGGTGTTATTTTTTCCAGAGGACTCGTTTCCTTTTTAATTTCTCTCTGTGAAGAAGACAAATAATTTATTGAAATTAAAAGTACAAACATACGGGATCGTCCAGAGGCAATAACTGATAGAAAGACACATTTTTATCACTATCATACTCTGCATGGAATCTCAGTAGCAACAGGAAGGAGAGAGGATGGCGTGTGTGTGTGAATGTGTGTCCATGCGCTCACACACTAATTACTGCATCTGGCAATTATGTCTGTAATACAGGACACTTAGCAATCAATCTGCTTCTACTATTCCCTGCACTATGTAGTGTAGACCATGCCTTTTGGTGAAAAAACAGGAGACAGGCAGAGACAATCATAGATAGAAAGACAAATCATTATTATTATAATGACTGGGATTTGTTACTTAATTTGGCAGCATTTTGAGCTGGTTAATCACGAGCTCCAATCTACATGGAATCTCTGTAGAAATAGAAAAAAAAACTGGTGGAGAGAGGATGGTGTGTGTGTCCATGCGTGCACACACTAATTACTGCGTCTGGCAAGTATGTCTGTGAGACAGGACACTTAGTAATCAATCTGCTACTACTATTCCCTACATTATCAGGTTTAGACCATTCGCTTTGGTGAAACATAATGATGAACAGAACAGTGTTCTTTGTGAATTGGCATTTCACAAGTATGATATCTCTTTGAGTCTAAATGCACGTACGTGGTTGCATAATCATTTACCGGAAGAAAAAAACCTACAGTTGGTGCAGTTCTCTTTTCCATACAGAAGGTGGCAGTAGAGTTCAAGGGAACAGAAAGAAACACATGGTTCTTTATCATGTCTGACATGTATGTAAAATAGCCTTTTCTTTTCACTTCATTAATATATGAAACATTAGACCAACTCCCTGATAGGAAGCGCTAGTTCAAACATCAGTTTTGATGTGTATTTGACCTGGTTCAAACATTGGTTTTGATGTCTATTTGACCTGGTTCAAACATTGGTTTTGATGTCTATTTGTCCTGGTTCAAACATCAGTTTTGATGTCTATTTGACCTGGTTCAAACATCAGTTTTGATGTCTATTTGACCTGGTTCAAACATCAGTTTTGATGTCTATTTGTCCTGGTTCAAACATCAGTTTTGATGTCTATTTGACCTGGTTCAAACATCAGTTTTGATGTCTATTTGACCTGGGTCAAACATCAGTTTTGATGTCTATTTGACCTGGTTCAAACATCAGTTTTGATGTCTATTTGACCTGGTTCAAACATCAGTTTTGATGTCTATTTGTCCTGGTTCAAACATCAGTTTTGATGTCTATTTGACCTGGTTCAAACATCAGTTTTGATGTCTATTTGACCTGGGTCAAACATCAGTTTTGATGTCTATTTGACCTGGGTCAAACATCAGTTTTGATGTCTATTTGACCTGGTTCAAACATTGGTTTTGATGTCTATTTGACCTGGTTCAAACATCAGTTTTGATGTCTTTTTGACCTGGTTCAAACATCGGTTTTGATGTCTATTTGACCTGGTTCAAACATCGGTTTTGATGTCTATTTGACCTGGTTCAAACATCAGTTTTGATGTCTATTTGACCTGGTTCAAACATCAGTTTTGATGTCTATTTGACCTGGTTCAAACATCAGTTTTGATGTCTATTTGACCTGGTTCAAACATCAGTTTTGATGTCTATTTGTCCTGGTTCAAACATCAGTTTTGATGTCTATTTGACCTGGTTCAAACATCAGTTTTGATGTCTATTTGACCTGGTTCAAACATCAGTTTTGATGTCTATTTGACCTGGGTCAAACATCAGTTTTGATGTCTATTTGACCTGGGTCAAACATCAGTTTTGATGTCTATTTGACCTGGTTCAAACATTGGTTTTGATGTCTATTTGACCTGGTTCAAACATCAGTTTTGATGTCTATTTGACCTGGTTCAAACATCGGTTTTGATGTCTATTTGACCTGGTTCAAACATCGGTTTTGATGTCTATTTGACCTGGTTCAAACATCAGTTTTGATGTCTATTTGACCTGGTTCAAACATCAGTTTTGATGTCTATTTGACCTGGTTCAAACATCAGTTTTGATGTCTATTTGACCTGGTTCAAACATTGGTTTTGATGTCTATTTGACCTGGTTCAAACATTGGTTTTGATGTCTATTTGACCTGGTTCAAACATCAGTTTTGATGTCTATTTGACCTGGTTCAAACATCAGTTTTGATGTCTATTTGACCCGGTTCAAACATCAGTTTTGATGTCTATTTGACCTGGTTCAAACATTGGTTTTGATGTCTATTTGACCTGGTTCAAACATCGGTTTTGATGTCTATTTGACCTGGTTCAAACATCAGTTTTGATGTCTATTTGACCTGGTTCAAACATCGGTTTTGATGTCTATTTGACCTGGTTCAAACATTGGTTTTGATGTCTATTTGACCTGGTTCAAACATTGGTTTTGATGTCTATTTGACCTCGTTCAAACATTGGTTTTGATGTCTATTTGACCTCGTTCAAACATTGGTTTTGATGTCTATTTGACCTCGTTCAAACATTGGTTTTGATGTCTATTTGACCTCGTTCAAACATTGGTTTTGATGTCTATTTGACCTCGTTCAAACATTGGTTTTGATGTCTATTTGACCTCGTTCAAACATCAGTTTTGATGTCTATTTGACCCAGTCTTACTATCACATATAGAAAAGCCTTCCGATAAGCAGCACATCAAATAGATGGCCTCCAAGGGAGAATCTCATTCCATACTCCTCGCGTCTTCACTCCTCTTTCCTCACCTACTTCTCAAAACCAATTGGATGAGAAAGTCAGAGGTCTCGCCCCTCTGACCTTCTCCTCCAGTGGGTTTTTAGAAGGAGGCGAGGAGGGAGGACATTAGGAGTATGGAATTGAGATTCTCCCCTAGACTACCCACAGTATCTAAACTACTGGGAACGGCTTCCATTTTCAAGCAAATCATTATGGTTTGATTATAAAACAGGATCTCCCTCCCTGGTCTAGGCAGATAAAGCTCAGTTGAAAACACCGGAACTGCCTGTGAGCACGTCCGCAGGCCTGTGGAGAGAGGCAATTTATAGGCTAAATTAATTCTTATTTATCATCAGCCTAAATCATAGGTTTTTCTCATCACATATGAATAGTATTTGTGCCTCTGCATTGCAAAGACTGAAGGAAAGTAAGTGCTTTATATTCCCAAGCAGAATTTCCTTGCCAATCAAGAATGGACGGACAGACCTTTCTAACCATTTTAATCGTGTAGACGCCCAATCAGAGAAGAGACAAGGACTGAACAAAATTTGCACTCGCAGTCTGAGTTTATCTCGATGTTTCACAGCTCTGGAATAATTGATTTCTCCTTTATTCTCGGGGAGACGGACAGGGGAAGGCTTTAGACATGGGCAGGGGAAATAGAGGCACAAGACTTCACAGGCCTGCCACTACACTCATCCAGTCTCTCTCCCCTGCTCTCTTCTCTCTGCTCTCCAGCTGCCTTTAGCATTTACAGACTAAAGAAGACATTATGGTGACTGTCTATCAGCCGCAGGTTAAGCTGGGTGAAATGGGTGATGTCTTTCACCTCCTACTGAATGTTTATGTTTATGTTTTGTGTAGCAGGGTTCCATCATGGACTCATAGTCAAGCTTCAGTGGCACAGCAGGAAACATGTTGCAACCAACTGTTGCCTCACCATTTGAAATGGTTGGGTACTTTTAGTGTGCGCCCCAGGGTTCACTGCTCTTAGTGTGGTGCAGAACAGTGCAGTTGATCATCTCCAGTAATGCCTTTTAGAGGAGGAGGAAAAGCCTCTATAACAGAAGCACCATTGGATACCCGTCAGCCCGCCTACTTCTATAACAGAAACACCATTGGATACTAGGCAGCCCGCCCACCTCAGCCATACTCAAGATACTTCACAAACACGTACGTTAGCACTGTTCCAGTGTGCAGCTCTTTTCAATGATAACATTGTTTTAGATGGGGTGTGTGTCGAGTGATGGCCAATGGGCCAGGATGGAATGGGTTTCCTGACCGGAGCTTGTCCACGGTATTCTATTGACTGTCAAGGAGCATAACATGCAATGTGTAGGGATGAAGAAAGCAGATTATGATCTCAGACGGTACAAAACTGGCTCTTCATTAAGCCATGCGTCATTTAGTGAAATATGAAAAAGACCTGGGCCCTGCTGGGCACAGCACATTGTTGTATGTTTCAGACTGATGTCATGCTCTCAGTCCTCCTCTGTACAGAGAAATGTGCCTGGTAGGTGACCCATGTCTACAAGCATCAGGGAAGCAACTCAATGGTCCCCCATACCATCAAGATACCTCATTCACCTCCTGAAAGACACACAGGCCTATCGGAGTTGAAAAGGGAGACTTTGTTCAGGTCAAGCTCATGAACACAGGCTGAGAAGCCAAAGGATATGAACAAAAAGACACCAGCGAAGGGAAAATAAAACACCAAGATGTCAGTGATAAACATCCCTTCCTCAAACCTCAGCCATTATTTTCTAATGTCATCCTATAGGCTGGAGAGAGCAGCAGAACTTGATAGTGTTCCATTGGCCCTTCACCCAATGGGAGGCAACTGGCTAGGTGTTAGTCAACGTCTAAGCAGAGGGTATTTAACCGGGGGGAGAGCGAGCTAGCTAGTTCACCTGTGACTGGGGGCACTCGAGGCAGCAGTCAGTGAACAATATGAGCAAGTCATTTTTTCCCCCTGCCAGAGACACTCACCACTCAGAGCCCAGACAGTATAATGAGGAATCAATAGCTGCTGCTTGTTATTCATTCAGGACAACCCACTGTGCTCCAGGCTCAGACACAGCTGGAGGGGGGCTTTGATGCTGCTGACAGTTTGACAAAGACACAAGCAATACTCAAGTCATTAAGATGGAGGGCATGGCTGTATACAAAGCACCTAGTATGGATCGCAGCCTCGCAGGTAAGTGGGTCCACAGACGTGTATAGCTGTATACAAAGGAACTAATATAGATTACAGTTAAGTGTACGCACCGCTCAGAAGTGTCCGTTCAGAGTCAATGAGTGTTTTTCTATTTGTAAAGACTGACTGAAATGTGACAATACCAGCAGAAAACAAAAATCAATGGATTACCACACAAAGAATAATTAAGATTTTTTATTTCAGTTTTCCCCTCACAACAATGCCAGAGAGAAAGTATTTTGTTACCATTGCATTGTAATTACTTGAAAGCAACCAAAAGAGGAAGGCAGCCATTTTGGAGAACGTAGCAGTAGAAGCAGTTCTGACATGCAGCAGAGCCGGCAGGTTAATCAAACCCAGAGAGCGAGAGGACGATCATTTCCCCGATCCACAGTTTGAACCCTAAACCCCTGTATATCCCTCCGTTCAGAGCCCACCCACCAAATTCATCTAATACAAAACACACTGCGGCAACAAAGGATTGCAGATCAGAACACGTTCAAAACTCACTCAAAAAGAGAAAAACATTATGCAATTCTAAATTGCATAATGGTCAATGTTGACATAATGCCATCACTACACAGCAATGTTTTAATAACAGATTAATCCTTTTTTTCCTTTTTTTAAACATACATTTTTTGTAATAGCCAACGTGGTGATTGGTCAAGGGGGTATTTACGCTATTATACGTTAGAGTAACCTTGGTCATTAATGTTTAGTGTGATATGTTATCAGTAGAGGGTTACGTAGAGAGTGGGTAACCAATATTATTAGCGACCTAAACAGGACCTACCCTCTCATACAGTACAAACCCCCCTAGTTGAAGCGCTGGACAGTTAGCCAGTCAGGTCTACAGAGAAGAGCTACAGCACACAGCCAGGGGAAAGAGGCCATCTTACTGGGCTAATAGAATTCATCTTTACAACCGTTCTCCATCTAGCACAACTGATGTTTGGAAGATGAATATAACCAAGTGGTCTTACAATACTGAAAACGGCCAACAAAATTGAACACTATTGAATGTCTCCGGTTTTTCTGCCAACATCTTTGTGCAAGGAGTGCACACAGGACTTGAGAGCGATCATATTTAAGTGTTAAGCTCTATTCATTTTTTTACATTGCATCCTTGTGTGTTCTGGGAGGGTCCAAGTCAGTGCTTTTCCCCTCAGTGTTTGGTCCCCAAGGGAGACATGATTGACAAGTCCATCCATTCAATGGCTACTGAAGAGGCAAGAAGAGAGAATCCCTACAACTTAAAAAAACAAAAAAGGGAAAAAAACAAAAACACAAACAGACAAAGCAGTGCTAAAGACAGAGGTCGGGGGAAGGGGTGTGTCCATCTTGTCTGTCTGGGGGACCACTGCTGCATCCGTCCGTCCCTTCTAGGCTCCCGTCTCACTTGAGGAGAGCCTTGATGGCGTCGGTCTCGGCGGCTTCGAAGGCGCTCTGTCCGTCTGGTCCTTTCTGCTCCTTGTCGGCTCCCTGGGGGAGGGGGGGGGGACATGACAGGGAGACATTATGATCTGAGTGGAGCATCAAGGCCTCAACCTCAGTGTGAACCCGCTCTCTCAAATTGAACCACAGGCCAAGGTTAGAATCAGTGTTCACCCCACACCCCCATCCAGCATTCTACCCAAGGCCACAGGTTCAGCCCATCAGTAATGCTCTGTGAGAGTGTGGGCCAACCTGCCTGTCCCCCTCAAACCCCTCTGTGATGTGGTCTCTCTCACCAAGTGCAGTCCAAAAGGAGCGGCAAGGCACTGCGCAGAATCACTGATTAACTCATCAACAAGCATCCCAAACTACTACTCATTATAGGTTCAAGATGAGCAAAGTTGTGCAGTGCCCTGCTCTGGCCGACTCCCTCTAACCCAATGTTTCTCTTCATTTCACACACACACAGTTTTAGAACAAGACAGTGAAGGTGAATGAGGGTGAAGGGAATGCAGCAAGGGTTGCAAATAACAGACAAAGTGGGATAAAACGTACAAGAAGACTAGCTGACGAGTGGTTGAGCATTACCAGACCATCAACTTAAACGGAAAACTTTAGCCTCTTAGCGGGGACTTACGGAGCCCGGGCAGAGAACACGCCATTGTCGAGTGGAGAACTTGACCCACTGAGTGCCAGGCAGAAAGTGTGTGTGTATGTGCTGCCAAAAGGGGCACTGGAGCGGGGCACTGGAGCGGAGCATCGGAGCGGGGCGGAGCAATGGAGCGGAGCATCGGAGCGGGGCGGGGCATCGGGGCGGGGCACTGGAGCGGGGCATCGAGCGGGGCATCGGGGCGGGGCATCGGGGCGGGGCATCGGGGCGGGGCACTGGAGCATCGGAGCGGGGCATCGGGGCATCGGAGCGGGGCACTGGAGCATGGGAGCGGGGCACTGGAGCATCGGAGCGGGGCGGGGCACTGGAGCGGGGCACTGGAGCGGAGCATCGGAGCGGGGAACTGGGCATCGGAGCGGGGCATCGGGGCGGAGCATCGAAGCATCGGAGCGGGGCATCGGGGCGGGGCACTGGAGCGGGGCATCAGGGCGGGGCATCGGGCTACAGGGATTAAACAGGACTGGTGGATACCGTCTTCGATAGAGATCTCTAAAATTGGGGGAAAAGCTCAATTTAAGAGTTTACTTGCATCTAACAATACAGTTTACAGTGTTCTGATGCAACTTTGTGAAAAGTTATATATATTTTTTATTTACAATGACGACCTGGCTTAGTGAGATTGTATGGGTTTCAATATTCATAACAGGACAAAACTATCACCAAATAAATGTGGTAACATGGTTAAACAAACCAGCAATCTTCAGACACACAGCGAGAGAGAGAGCGCAAGCGAGCGAAGCCTCAACACTTGTAGTTGGATGGTGTGTTAGTGAGGCATCGTGACCAAGCCTGGTGTTCTCCATGGTCATCGTGTTCTCAGCTCTAGCGGGCTGACGGCAAAGAGAACAAGGAGGAAGAGGAGGCCCTATAGCTCAGGGGAAGACATTAGCTAGCAGCTGGTACCGGTGGAAGAGGCCCTATAGCTCAGGAGAAGACATTAGCTAGCAGCTGGTACCGGTGGAAGAGGCCCTATAGCTCAGGAGAAGACATTAGCTAGCAGCTGGTACCGGTGGAGGAGGCCCTCTAGCTCAGGAGAAGACATTAGCTAGCAGCTGGTACCGGTGGAAGAGGCCCTATAGCTCAGGGGAAGTCATTAGCTAGCAGCTGGTACCGGTGGAGGAGGCCCTCTAGCTCAGGGGAAGACATTAGCTAGCAGCTGGTACCGGTGGAAGAGGCCCTATAGCTCAGGAGAAGACATTAGCTAGCAGCTGGTACCGGTGGAGGAGGCCCTCTAGCTCAGGAGAAGACATTAGCTAGCAGCTGGTACCGGTGGAGGAGGCCCTCTAGCTCAGGGGAAGTCATTAGCTAGCAGCTGGTACCGGTGGAGGAGGCCCTCTAGCTCAGGAGAAGACATTAGCTAGCAGCTGGTACCGGTGGAAGAGGCCCTCTAGCTCAGGAGAAGACATTAGTTAGCAGCTGGTACCGGTGGAGGAGGCCCTCTAGCTCAGGAGAAGACATTAGCTAGCAGCTGGTACCGGTGGACTAGGCCCTCTAGCTCAGGAGAAGACATTAGCTAGCAGCTGGTACCGGTGGAAGAGGCCCTCTAGCTCAGGAGAAGACATTAGCTAGCAGCTGGTACCGGTGGAAGAGGCCCTCTAGCTCAGGAGAAGACATTAGCTAGCAGCTGGTACCGGTGGAAGAGGCCCTCTAGCTCAGGGGAAGTCATTAGCTAGCAGCTGGTACCGGTGGAGGAGGCCCTCTAGCTCAGGGGAAGTCATTAGCTAGCAGCTGGTACCGGTGGACTAGGCCCTCTAGCTCAGGAGAAGACATTAGCTAGCAGCTGGTACCGGTGGAGGAGGCCCTCTAGCTCAGGGGAAGTCATTAGCTAGCAGCTGGTACGGGTGGACTAGGCCCTCTAGCTCAGGGGAAGTCATTAGCTAGCAGCTGGTACCAGTGGAGGAGGACCCAGACGTAACAGTACTCCACAGGCCTCATTTACACAACAGCACCACTTCACCCTGACGCTCACCTCAACAAGACTCCTAGTCAACACAGCCTGGGAGAAGGCTGCTACCTAGCAGACTACCTACAGGAGCCTTCCAGCACCATCTAATGAGCATTCCCTGACTCGTGTTGTCGTACACCGACACGGCTTCTCACTCTCCCTGGGCTCTACTGACAGGGGGGAGAAAACAACTGTAGACTTGAGGGACGTGGAGGAGGCCATCTACCATGGACATCCACCGGTCTCCACTTAGAATAATGAGCTAGTCTAAAATGGGAGTAATGATGGCAGCCAGTAAACACTGATGGTCCAAACAACATCCAGCCAGGAAGAGATTGAGGCTGCAACTATTTTTTTAAATGTATTTAACCTTTAACTAGGCAAGTCAGTTAAGAACAAATTCTTATTTACAATGACGGCCTACCCCGGCAAGACCCGAACAGCGCAGGGCCAATTGAGCGCCGCCCAATCACAGCCAGATGTGATACAGCCGGAGCTAAGTGAAACGTAGGCCAGTCACAGCATCCTGGAGTGACAGAGCAAAACAACGCCACGGTGTCGGTGTGTGTGTGTGTGTGTGTATGTAGTAAGTAGTAATAGGGGTTATGTAAGTCTGCCTCTTGGCCAAGGTGTCCATTAAGTCTTCATTATGCCATTATTGAGTGGAAAGGAGAGACTGCCCATGCATAATCTATCAGGCCCTCAGATCTCCTCCCCTCAGGATTGGTTATAAGATGTGATGCTTACAGGAGTCCATCGACCCGCCCGCTCCAGTCAAGCGGCTGTGGGGCCGTTCACGGGGCATATTTTACATGGCCTTGAACGAGGGAGGAGAGGAAAGAAAGGAGAGATCGATATCTGTATAGGGATGGAGAAATACTTCTGTTGGCTGCACTGTGCTCAAAGAAGAGGAAAAAGATAGGAGGGCTGTTTGACCAAAACACGAGCAGGGTGCTGATGGCTATATACACTGCAAGACAACAGTGAGAGGGGATGGCTATATACTGCAAGACAACAGTGAGGGGGGATGGCTATACACTGCAAGACAACAGTGAGAGGGGATGGCTGTACTGCAAGACAACAGTGAGGGGAGGGTGGCTATATACTGCAAGACAACAGTGAGGGGGGGATGGCTATGTACTGCAAGACAACAGTGAGGGGGGGATGGCTATGTACTGCAAGACAACAGTGAGGGGAGGGTGGCTATATACTGCAAGACAACAGTGAGGGGGGGATGGCTATGTACTGCAAGACAACAGTGAGGGGGGGATGGCTAAGTACTGCAAGACAACAGTGAGGGGGGGATGGCTATGTACTGCAAGACAACAGTGAGGGGGGATGGCTATGTACTGCAAGACAACAGTGAGGGGGGGATGGCTATGTACTGCAAGACAACAGTGAGGGGGGGATGGCTATGTACTGCAAGACAACAGTGAGGGGGGGATGGCTATGTACTGCAAGACAACAGTGAGGGGGGGATGGCTATGTACTGCAAGACAACAGTGAGGGGGGATGGCTTTGTACTGCAAGACAACAGTGAGGGGGGACACTTCAACTATGACAGACAAAAATGAAGAAAAAAAATCCCCCAAAAAAATCACATTGTAGGATTTTTAATGAATTTATTTGCAAATTATGGTGGAAAATAAGTATTTGGTCACCTACAAACAAGCAAGATTTCTGGATCTCACAGACCTGTAACAACTTCTTTAAGAGGCTAGCTACTCTGTCCTCCACTCGTTACCTGTATTAATGGCACCTGTTTGAACTTGTTATCAGTATAAAAGACACCTGTCCACAACCTCAAACAGTCACACTCCAAACTCCACTATGGCCAAGTCCAAAGAGCTGTCAACGGACACCAGAAACAAAATTGTAGACCTGCAACAGACTGGGAAGACAATCTGCAATAGGTAAGCAGCTTGGTTTGAAGAAATCAACTGTGGGAGCAATTATTAGGAAATGGAAGACATACAAGACCACTGATAATCTCCCTCGATCTGGGGCTCCACGCAAGATCTCACCCCGTGGGGTCAAAATGATCACAAGAACAGTGAGCAAAAATCCCAGAACCACACGGGGGGACCTAATGAATGACCTGCAGAGAGCTGGGACCAAAGTAACAAAGCCTTCCATCAGCAAGGGCATTGAAGATGAAACGTGGCTGGATCTTTCAGCATGACAATGATCCCAAGCACACCGCCCGGGCAACGAAGGAGTGGCTTCGTAAGAAGCATTTCAAGGTCCTGGAGTGGCCTAGCCAGCCTCCAGACCTCAACCCCATAGAAAGTCTTTGGAGGGAGTTGAAAGTCTGTGTTGCCCAGCAACAGCCCCAAAACATCACTGCTCTAGAGGAGATCTGCATGGAGGAATGGGCCAAAATACCAGCAACAGTGTGTGAAAACCTTGTGAAGACTTACTGAAAACGTTTGACCTCTGTCATTGCCAACAAAGGGTATATAACAAAGTATTGAGAAGTATTTGGTCAATAACAAAAGTTTATTTTCCACCATAATTTGCAAATAAATTTATAAAAAATCCGACAGTGATTTTCTGGAATTTTTTTCTCATGTCTGTCTATCATAGTTGAAGTGTACCTATGATAAATTACAGGCCTCATCTTTTTAAGTGGGAGAACTTGCACAATTGGTGGCTGACTAAATACTTTTTTGCCCCACTGTATATGTAGCACAAAAGCTGTAAAATAAAAAATTAAAAACATTTGTCCTCTGACGAGGGTTTAATAAAAGTAAAAGAGTGGGAGTTGTTAAGGGAGGTAGGGAGGGCTTCAGTGCTGATTCATAATTAACAAGCCCTGTGTTCTTCTGAAGCCGTCTCTCTGGCCTGTAGTCAAGTCAGCAACTCTCCCTCCCCCAGCATGCTGGCTGGTTAGGGTCAAACACAGGGTTAACAGGCCTTCGATAATGCAGGAACCACCTGTGGGCAGTCAGAGGTCAGCTCCCATGATGCTCAGGTGCACACTTCCGAGACTGTCAAGCATTTTGTCCAGAATGAATACTTGAGTTATCATGAATGATACATTCTGGTAGTAGTGGACCACCGATGCAGTATTCGATTCCTCTGAATGTTTCTTAAAGCTGAATAAACGAGCGGACATGAATCAATGAGGAGACATTCAAGCACTGGCCTGCTGTTGCTCTTGATGTGTAATAACAGTGTGGTTAAAGGTAGCCAGAGAGAAAGTGTTTCAGAGCTCCAGTCCTGCTGCTGGTGCTGTAGCTTCTGGCTGAAACGAGACATCAGGCTGCTGTGACGTGGAGCGTCAACTCATATCTCCTCGCACTCCACTTCCGGCCTAACCCCTGTTGATGAGCCCTTGGCTGGACGGTGACCCGGTCCTGCCGTCGCCTGATGACAGACGCCACATTCTCATATCTGCCAGATGGGGTCTCAATTGCTGACGTATAGCGCCGAGGCTGTCCCCGCCCCAAGAGGTGATCTGGTTCCAGCCACATATCTCGGTCTCTGCATGTATCGTGACTGTGTCCCATCCCTAAGAGGTGATCTGGTGCCATCCATATTAGAGGTTGACCGATTTAAAACTTTTTTTTCTTCCTTAAAAAAAAAAAAAAAAAATTCTACTTTTTTTTTTTACATTTGAAAAAAAATATATAAAAAATAATAATTTAAAATCGGCATGGCCTATTAATTAGGGCCGATTTCAAGTTAACAATCATAACATAACAATCGGTATTTTTGGACACCGATTACATTGCACTCCACGATGAGACTGTGGCAGGCTGACCACCTGTTACGCGAGTGCAGCAAGGAGTAAGTTGCTAGCTGGCATTAAACGTATCTTACAAAAAACAATCAATAATCACTAGTTTATCTAGCTTGTCCTGTGTTGCATATAATCGATGCGGTGCCTGTTAATTTATCATCGAATCACAGCCTACTTAGCCAAACAGGTGATGATTTAACAAGCGGATTCACACTGTCGTTGCACCAATGTACCTAACCATAAACATCCTTGCCTTTCTTAAAATCAATACACAAGTATATATTTTTTAAACCTGCATATTTAGTTAAAAGAAATTCATGTTAGCAGGCAATATTAACTAGGGAAATTGTGCCACTTCTCTTGCGTTCAGTGGAAGCAGAGTCAGTGTATACACACAGTTTGGGCCGCCTGGCTCGTTGCGAACTGTGTGAAGACCATTTCTTCCTAACAAAGACCGTAATTCATTTGCTAAATTTGACATAATTATGACATAACATTGAAGGTTGTGCAATGTAACAGCAATATTTAGACTTATGGATGCCACCCGTTCGATAAAATACGGAACGGTTCCGTATTTCACTGAAAGAATAAACGTTTTGTTTTCGAAATGATAGGTCATTAATATAGTCAAATCTGGAAACTAAGGCTCGTATTTCTGTGTGTTGATTATATTATAATTAAGTCTATGATTTGATAGAGCAGTCTGACTGAGCGATGGTGGGCAGCAGCAGGCTCATAAGCATCCATTCAAACAGCACTTTCCTGCGTTTGCCAGCAGCTCTTAGCAATGCTTGAAGCACAGCGCTGTTTATGACTTCAAGCCTATCAACTCCCGAGATTAGGCTGGCAATACTATAGTGCCTAAGAACATCCAATAGTCAAAGGTATATGAAATACAAATGGTATAGAGAGAAATAGTCCTATAATTCCTAGAATGACTACAACCTGAAACATCTTACCTGGGAATATTGAAGACTCATGTTAAAAGGAACCATCAACTTTCATATCTTCTGAGCAAGGAACTTAAACGTTAGCACATATTGCACTTTTACTTTCTTCCCCAACACTGTGTTTTTGTGTTATTTAAACCAAACAGGTTTCATTATTTATTTTTTTGCCCAAATCGATTTTTATTTATGTATTATAATATGTTAGAGTTCATTCAGTATTGTTGTAATTGTCATTATTACATATATACACACATATACTAAATAAAATGAAAAATAAAATAAAATAAATTTGGTCGATTAATCGGTATCAGCTTTTTTTGGTCCTCCAATAATCGGTACCGGTGTTGAACAAAAAATAAATAATCAGAATCGGTCGACCTCTAATCCATATGATATCTCGGTCTCTGCATGCATCGTGACTGTGTCCCCTCCCAGTAGTGTTGGTGCCGGGTGATTTACGTGGCGGGTCGTGTCCGTAAGATGCAAAGAAAGGGGCGCCGCTTGGAGTTTGGACACAGGTGAGTGGAGTAAGTCCCTTAACTGCTGTGGCGCTGGATCACTCGGCGAGTGAGGCCGCCTACGCCACTCTGATAAGCGCGGCACGGTGCTTTTGTATACCCCACCTCATTTAGCCTGGCTGGGGCTGGGAGATGACAGATGCTTACCCACTGGAAATATTAGCCTGTTGGTTTCCATTCTCACACAGTCAGAAACAAGAAAACAAACATCCACATACAAATGCTGAGGCACACACACGTTTTATGAAAGTCATTTGTAATTGTACTGACATGTCGATGAAAGAAATGGCCATATTGTGCTTCTACCATGTGTTGTGCAGCTACGAGTGTGGGAGAGAGGGGGTACATCCATTTCACAGCAGTTTGGCATGTTTTCAGAGTGGGGGGGAGAGAGAGAGAGAGAGAGTGAGGGGAGAGAGAGAGAGAGTGGAGAGAGGGGAGAGAGAGAGAGAGAGTGGAGAGAGAGGGGAGAGAGAGAGAGAGTGGAGAGAGGGGAGAGAGAGAGAGAGAGGGGAGAGTGAGGAGAGAGAGAGAGAGGGGAGAGTGAGGAGAGAGAGAGAGAGGGGAGAGAGAGAGAGAGTGAGGAGTGAGAGAGAGGAGGGAGAGAGAGGGGGAGAGAGAGGGGGAGAGAGAGGGGGAGAGAGAGGGGGAGAGAGAGGGGGAGAGAGAGGGGGAGAGAGAGGGGGAGAGAGAGGGGGAGAGAGAGGGGGAGAGAGAGGGGGAGAGAGAGGGAGAGAGAGAGGGAGAGAGAGAGGGAGAGAGAGAGGGAGAGAGAGGGAGAGAGAGGGAGAGAGAGAGAGGGAGAGAGAGGGAGAGAGAAAGAGAGAAAGAGAGAAAGAGAGAGAGAGGAAAGTGATATAAGCCTCCACAGGGCTTACTATTAGAGAACAGAGACATCTGTAATTTCTATGTGGCTGCACCACAGGTACCTCACTGAGCCGGCATGCCATGATAGCAGCTGGGAAAACGTGAGCTGAATGAAAACACAACACAGTGAGTGACTGACTCCTCCACAAGGCAGTGCCCAAATCATGTCCTGTATGTGCACAGTTCTGCATGAAACAAAATATGGTCTAAATCACTGCTCTACGACTGCACTGTGATAGTAGTTATTGTGTACTAGGAATACGATTATTTAATAATTTGACAAAGATCACCTCTCAAAGAATACATAACCTATCTGATTGTATGAATCCAAAATGGCAGCATTACAGGACTGTAAAAGCAGCTCCTTGGTGTTCAGGAAAAGTGTTGGCTCCTCACTACAGCAGTGGGTGACTGCCAGGACAGAGGTGTCACATTCAGCCATCGTATCATCTCCTCAGTGTTCCAGAGTGAGAAGTGTGTGTGTGTGGAGCTAGCTAGTGGGATAGGAACAAACAGCAGCAGTGCTGTGTGATGAGGTCTGGGAACATTCCAGCTCCCTCCACACAGAACAGAAGGTTTGGGCAGGCAGGACCAGACAGTCACTGAACATTCAGCCTTCATTGTAGTCCTTTGTCATACAGGAGTTACCGCATCAGCAGTTACACATCACACACACAACTTCCAACACAGAAATGGCTCTGGCTCTGGGTAAAGACAGCTCTGTGCATGTGTGTGCGGCGTTACCTTTTCTAGCAGGATCTTGACACAGGTCAGGTGACCCTCGTACGTGGCAGAGAGCAGCGGAGTGATACCATGTTTGTCTGGGGCCTGTGGGAGACCAAAGAAAGTGGAGGAAAAAAAGGGAGTGAGCGGGTTTGTGCGTGGACAGGCGCCATACATCAGCAGACCAGTCGTCCCTTCCTCCAACACAAGGGCACTCTCGTTATCAGAGGAAATAACTCAGAGGGAGTGCTTTTATTTCTCTCCTTATCACGTCAATGAATTAGAGAGGAAACTCACTCTGCCACTATTTATCTCCCCTGTTTCAGGAGCCCTGACTGGGCCCCTTATCTGAAGGGACTGGGGAAGAGAGACAGAGTTACACATTCTGTGTGGGGGGTGTTAGTGATACAAGACTAGAGGAAGCAAAATGGTGTAACAGCCAGACTGATGGATGTTGGAGTGAACGACAAGTGTGTTGGTGATCAGACCATGAGGCAGATAAGGGAGGTTGGGAGAGGACATGGCTCTACAGACTGTGTGCAGTGAGATTTGGGCCTAGTTAACAAGCATTCCAAATTCACATTGGTACATTCAGGGTCAGAACGTTCAGTTCTAGCAAGTATCGGCTGAATGGTCAACATGTGTCTGTGTGAAACTAGCTATAACGTCTTGGGTCAGTGACACCCATAAGCACGTTCAGGCTTGTGTGGCAATAATGAGGGGCTGAGACCAAAGAAGAGCTTCGAATAAGGTTAAGAATTTCTAATATTAAGAATAATTGCACACCGAGGCTACCTAGAAAGATACTAGCGCAAAACTGTACAATACGGTCACCTTCCCTAACTTGTAAATGCCACAACCATCCCTCTACTCAATCCCATTGTAAAAGCAGATCGATTCCCTCCACTGCAGTGTGGTAATGGGTTGAGGCTCAGGGGAGCATTCTGGCAGACTATGTGGTCCGGCCAGTTAGACTGTGCTGCTCTCTGCACACTGAGGGAATTGGTAGGGGGGGCTTCAGGAGAATGACATGTCCCTTATAACGGAGGAATCCCATTGGTCCAAATATAGAACTTAACCACTCTCTACATGTCTGAACAAAACTAGCAGAGTCTACAGTAGTTAAGTCATGTTGGTCTGAGTCGTTACTACAGTATGTGGTTGACTATAGCAGAAGCTTTGTATGAGTGGATTCAGAATAAGGGACTTGTTCTCTCTGGTACCATTAGGTCTATTCAATAAGCAAATGAATGCAAACACACAGAATGGAAAACACATAAATCCTTCCTCCTAGGGCATCAGTAATAACTGATCTCTAACGTGAGCAGATAGAGAGGGCTACCACCATAGCCTTCTTCCATATCAGTACTAATAAAATGGAGAGGGACTCATTTTAGAATACGGTTGTTAAATACTAACATAACAGCAGTATTCTAATAACTGTATAACAGTAGGCCTATATTAACAGCAGTATTCTAATAACTGTATAACAGTAGGCCTATATTAACAGCAGTATTCTAATAACTGTATAACAGTAGGCCTATATTAACAGCAGTATTCTAATAACTGTATAACAGCAGTAGGCCTATATTAACAGCAGTGTTCTAATAACTGTATAACAGCAGTAGGCCTATATTAACAGCAGTATTCTAATAACTGTATAACAGCAGTAGGCCTATATTAACAGCAGTATTCTAATAACTGTATAACAGCAGTAGGCCTATATTGACAGCAGTATTCTAATAACAGCAGTAGGCCTATATTGACAGCAGTATTCTAATAACAGCAGTAGGCCTATATTGACAGCAGTATTCTAATAACAGCAGTAGGCCTATATTGACAGCAGTCTTCTAATAACAGCAGTAGGCCTATATTGACAGCAGTATTCTAATAACAGCAGTAGGCCTATATTGACAGCAGTCTTCTAATAAAAGCAGTAGGCCTATATTGACAGCAGTATTCTAATAACAGCAGTAGGCCTATATTGACAGCAGTATTCTAATAACAGCAGTAGGCCTATATTCACAGCAGTATTCTAATAACTGTATAACAGCAGTAGGCCTATATTAACAGCAGTATTCTAATAACTGTATAACAGTAGGCCTATATTAACAGCAGTATTCTAATAACTGTATAACAGCAGTAGGCCTATATTAACAGCAGTATTCTAATAACTGTATAACAGCAGTAGGCCTATATTGACAGCAGTATTCTAATAACAGCAGTAGGCCTATATTGACAGCAGTATTCTAATAACAGCAGTAGGCCTATATTGACAGCAGTATTCTAATAACAGCAGTAGGCCTATATTGACAGCAGTCTTCTAATAACAGCAGTAGGCCTATATTGACAGCAGTATTCTAATAACAGCAGTAGGCCTATATTGACAGCAGTCTTCTAATAAAAGCAGTAGGCCTATATTGACAGCAGTATTCTAATAACAGCAGTAGGCCTATATTGACAGCAGTATTCTAATAACAGCAGTAGGCCTATATTGACAGCAGTATTCTAATAACTGTATAACAGCAGTAGGCCTATATTAACAGCAGTATTCTAATAACTGTATAACAGCAGTAGGCCTATATTGACAGCAGTTTTCTAATAACAGCAGTAGGCCTATATTGACAGCAGTATTCTAACAACAGCAGTAGGCCTATATTGACAGCAGTCTTCTAATAACAGCAGTAGGCCTACATTGACAGCAGTCTTCTAATAACAGCAGTAGGCCTATATTGACAGCAGTATTCTAATAACAGCAGTAGGCCTATATTGACAGCAGTATTCTAATAACAGCAGTAGGCCTATATTGACAGCAGTATTCTAATAACAGCAGTAGGCCTATATTGACAGCAGTATTCTAATAACAGCAGTAGGCCTATATTGACAGCAGTATTCTAATAACAGCATAACAGCAGTAGGCCTATATTGACAGCAGTATTCTAATAACAGCAGTAGGCCTATATTGACAGCAGTATTCTAATAACAGCAGTAGGCCTATACTGACAGCTGTATTCTAATAACTGTATAACAGCAGTAGGCCTATATTGACAGCTGTATTCTAATAACTGTATAACAGCAGTAGGCCTATATTGACAGCTGTATTCTAATAACTGTATAACAGCAGTAGGCCTATATTGACAGCTGTATTCTAATAACTGTATAACAGCAGTAGGCCTATATTGACAGCTGTATTCTAATAACTGTATAACAGCAGTAGGCCTATATTGACAGCTGTATTCTAATAACTGTATAACAGCAGTAGGCCTATATTGACAGCTGTATTCTAATAACTGTATAACAGCAGTAGGCCTATATTGACAGCTGTATTCTAATAACTGTATAACAGCAGTAGGCCTATATTGACAGCTGTATTATAATAACTGTATAACAGCAGTAGGCCTATATTGATAGCAGTATTCCCACTAGCAGCTCTTACGTTGACATCTGCTCCCTTGGAGAGGAGGAACTCCAGCATCTCAGCCTGGCCACAATCAGCAGCATAGTGCAGGGGCTTCCTGCCACCCTCCAGGGTCCTGTTCACATCCTCATCCTAAAAAAAAAAAATACAAACGGTTGAGATACCATCACCTACACAACTTCCCCTTCTGTATCAAGACTTGGTCACCCGCTTGCTAAAAAGGAACAAACACTTACTGCATGGACATGCACACAGTTAATAGAATCACACAACAGAAATCCTTTCTTGTGCCAGAAACACCCCTCAGTTCAAAAAACAAAGGCCGTCACACAATCACGCCACACAACACGCCTCTTCCTAGAGTCTCCCTGCTGTGGTATTGCGAGGCCTCAAAATGTCAAGCCTGCAGGCAAGAGGAAAGACAGGCTCTGTAGCCACAGTCCATTGTGTGGAGCGGTGGGTAGTCCTGAAGAGACAATACTCATCACAGAGACCGGTCACTCAGACCGGGCAGCGTTGTCAGTGCCATGTCATACCATAGCCAGCTAATGAGAAAGGTGCTATATGGCCTGAGGAAAGAGGGGACTGGAATGTATTCACCTGCTAAGCATCCTGCAGAAAAATATATGCCAAGCAAAAACCATTGATTTCAAAGTTCAACAAAATCATACAGCTCTATGCACAATGACAACTTTGAACAATTTCCACAGTGAAAAAAGAAAACTTGATGCAAAGTTTGGTAAAAGAAATAGGGTAAAATCTCTCAGTTTAGTGCAGTAATCAAACTTAGTTTTTGCATAGTTCTCCCTGTAAATGTGTTTTGTAAAATGTTCCGTGGAAATTGTTAAGAGTAGACAAGTCGTTGTGCATAGAGTTGTATGGTTTGCTAAACTTTGAAGTCAATGGTTTTTGTTTGAGTCTCCGCATAATTCCATTACCGCATAACTGCCCTAAGGCAACAAGCCTATCAGGAGATGAGTCAGGGTCTGGGATAGTCTTTAGCTGTGCCGGCCGGGCGTGATAATCAATCTGGCTCAGTAAAGGTTACAGCCAGGCTTTGGGAAATGCTAGCACCACTCACCTGCTCTCAAAAGCTTAGGCTAGACAGCACAGTGATCCAATGGATGCCGTTGCTGCAATTCATTGGATTTCTGAAGCTTGATAGGTCTCCATAACTCAGGTAAACGTAGCCTATGGTCGATCCATGTGTTGTAATCAGAGCTAATGTAGCCTGGTGAGAAGGGTTCCTATGGGATAAACAGACAGCAGCTGCAGACACTAGTTGCCCTTCCTGCAGTTCAAATATGAATACATATGAATGACAAACATAACGGCTAAACCCGACAGTGATGTGTAGTCAATCTGCTATCCCGTCACTAGCTGTATGACTGCGCGCGCATATATATATCTCCCACAGAGACCCATCTCTGGCATGCTCACCTGTGTCACCATTCCCCTGAAGGTTAAGGAAAACGGATTCCATGCCTTCATTTTACACACAAGCCAACTGAATCCATTAGGCATGATGGTATCTCATCCCCGTTCTAATAGTTTTCAAATATTACCTCCAGGAGCTGGGTAATATGGGGCCAATTTAAACGGTTTCATTGAGGGATATGGGAAACGACAGTGGATCAGTCTAATATCCACATGTGCAGTATGAAGTGTCTAGGAGCTGCCTGCTTCTGCCTGTGTGGAAAAACCCATCTCCGCAACTGAATGGCCCAGATCTGAAACATTTCCATCCTATTGCAATTTAATTGTTATCTGGGATTATTGGGCTAGGTTTACACAGGCAGGCAAATTCTGATATTTTGGTAAATTACTGGCAAAACATCTGATTGGCCATAAGACTAATTAGTGGCAAAAGATCAGAATTGGGTTGCCCGTGTAAACGCAGCCTTTGAGATCAATATGAGTAATACAGCAACTCAGTGCATTAGTAATGTCCTTGCGTTCCAAAATCAGTAAAGACTTTTTTGAAATAGCTGTACTTCTGACTTTGATTAGACTCAATCACCAAAAGCTGAAAAGAAAGCAGAGCCTAAATACAGTCCACCCTAATAGTTAGGGCTAGGCTGTTTCACAGAAGTTAGCTAATCAACTGATAAGTTGAGGATAAAGAATAGAGGTCTGATTGTCTAGCGCCAAGCCTACGGTCTAAACAAAATGCATAAAAATACATGTTGCTTTTACATAGGAGCTCTACAGACCCAATGATTCATCAGTGTGGTTCAGCTTTCAACAAGAGTTAGCCCCACAGCTATTTTAAGGGGTTCAACCTACACCAGACTAGCTAAACCTCAAACCACAGTATTATTTTCAGGTACTTCACAGAAAGATCCAATGCTTAGATACCTTATGTACTGTGCATTTGGGGGGAGTATTCAGACCCCTTCCCCTTTTCCACATTTTGTTACGTTACAGCCTTCTTCTACCCCATAATGACAAAGTGAAAATAGGGTTAGAAATGGTTGCAAATGTATTAAAATAAAAAAAAAATCATGAATACCTTATTTACATATGTAATCAAATCAAATGTATTTGTCACATACACATGGTTAGCAGATGTTAATGCGAGTGTAGCGAAATGCTTGTGCTTCTAGTTCCGACAATGCAGTAATAACCAACGAGTAATCTAACATAATTCCAAAATTACTACCTTATGCACACAAGTGTAAAGGGTTAAAGAATGTGTACATAAAGATTTTTTTTTTTTATGCAGACACTTTGCTATGAGACTTGAAATTGAGCTGAAGTGCATCCTGTTTCTATTGACTGGACATGATTTGGAAATGTACACACCCGTCAAAGGTCCCACAGTTGACAGTGCATGTCAGAGCAAAAACTAAGCCATGAGGTCAAAGGAAATTGTCAGAGGTCCTAGACAGGATTGTGTCAAGGCACAGATATGGTGAAGGGTACCAAAAGATTTCTACAGCATTGAAGCTCCACAAGAACAGTGTCCTCCATCATTCTTGAAATAGAATTTGTTTGGAACCACCAAAACTCTTCCTAGAGCTGGCCGCCTGGCCAAACTGAGCAATCGGAGAAGGGCCTTGGTCAGGGAGGTGGCCAAGAACCTGATGGTCACTGACAGAGCTCCAGAGTTCCTCTGTGGAAATGGGAGAACCTTCTAGAAGGACAACCATCTCTGCAGCACGCCACCAATCAGGCCTTTATGGTAGTGGCCAAACGGAAGCCACTTTTCTGTAAAAGGCACATGACAGCCCTAAAGGACTCTGACCATGAGAAACAAGATTCTCAGGTCTGATGAAACCAGGATTGACACTTGTCCCGAAGAGTACAATGTTCTTGAGTGGCCCAACCAGAGCCTGGACTTGAACCTGATTGAACATCTCTGGAGGCCTGAAAATAGCTGTGCAGCAATGCTTCCCATCTAACCTGACAGAGCTTGGAGAAGTTCTGCAGAGAAGAATGCGAGAAACTCCAAAAATACAGGCGTACCAAGCTTGTAGCGTCATACCCTAGACTCAAGGCTGTAATCGCTGCCAACGGTGCTTCAACAAAGTACTGAGTAAAGGGTCTGAAAATTTATGCAAATGTGAAAGAAAAAAAATTTAATACATTCGCAAAAATGTCTAAAAACCTGTTTTTGCCTTGTCATTATGGGGTAGTGTGTAGATTGTTGAGGGATTTTTTTAAAAAGAAGAAAAAAAGTATACAGCTGAAATGTAACAAAATGTGGAAATAGTCTAGGGGTCTGAATACTTTCCAAATGCACGGTGTGTGCCTGGAATGTAGGACTACAGAGAATGCAACATTGGTGATAAAATCTATTTCAAGGAGATGCCTACAAAACGACTGCCACCATTAAAGTGTTCTTCAAATATGATTGATTCAAGTTTGGGTCTATTTTATGTCTAGAATTTGACCAAAATAAGTTAGTGTCTAAATGACCAGTTTACAGACCAATAGCTAATGTGTCACTGCTCTAAGAATGGCATAGGTGTGGCCTGAAAATTAGTGAGACCCAGTCAGTATGGAAGCTGAATGATAAGATTTCCCGGAACATCCTCATTCAAAGTAGAGCGCAAACAAGCATTATGATTAGGCCTACTTCATGTTTTCAACAGCATGAAGTTAGCAAGCTAGCCATCTAGATAGATCTGCCTTGCAACAAAGCTCTGAGACACCCGCACACTAGCTAGCTGTCACAACACGGGCCTGTGGATTTGGCTATAGCTAGTTTGGCTGCTTGCTAAAACCAACCATGACTGATTCTCAAGCAGGAGCCAACTATCTAGCTAAATAGGTAGTTAACGTTAGCTAGGTACTTGACCATATATATGCTTCTCTGCATTAATATAGTCATTCATTAGGGAATAGCAAACAGACACACACCGATACACAGTGATTGAATCAGATTACAACAAGTTGTTGCAGTAGCTCGCTAACCATTTCTGTTTAGCATGGTAGTTTGCTAAAGCTATCTAACAATTTACCCAATCTAGCTAACGATTGTTTTATAAACGTTTGTAAAAGCAAACCTTCTAGCTAGCTACAGTGAGTTGGTGATAGTTAGGTGAACGGATAGTTAGCTAATGTATGTACACTAAGCTAGCTATGAAAGTTAGCTAGCTAACCTTGCAATGCCATGGCTAGCTAACGTTTGCTAGCTATACAGACAAAACATAGCTAGCTAGCGCACATAGCTGGCTGATTTGCGAGTAAGATAGCTACAGTATATCGTACCTTCATTAGAGTCTTAACCTCGTCAAGGTCTCCATTTTTCAAGGCCCACATCAATTCTTTATCCCCCATTTTCTTGTGTTCCAAGAGTTCACTGTGGCTTCCCTAATGAAAAAGGCAGCTGTCAAACTTCTCTCAAGGCAAGCAGTTCTTGACAGATCACTCCGTAGTCAAGGGAAGGCGGCTATAAAATTTGCAGCGTTAAAGGAATTAAACAATTTGCTAAATTGAACACCTGGTACTTCTATAGTGCACTGCAGGCAATTGTTAAAAAATAAAGTTTCAAAGAAAGGACAGCAGAGGGGTCCGCCTTTCTCTCATGAAGCGTTTCCGATGCCGCACACCCGGAAGTTAACCTGTCCTTCATGCCAGAAAAATTCCACTAGAAAACACAAAGTCAAAATTGGCTAGATATGAACCATTCGCTTAAAAAAAATGTTTTAGGGTTAGGCATAATGTTAGCAGTGTAGTTAAGGTTAGGTTCAAGGTTAGGTTTAAAACCACATTTAAAGAAGATAAATTGTAGAAATGATGTGATTTATGAATTTGTGGCTGTGGTAACTAGTGACGGCCGAGATCGCAGATCTTCTTCGTGTGAATTTCCGCCTGATGAGACGCTTTTTGAGTATTCCAGCCTTTCTCAGTTCGGAATTTGACAATAATATATATATATATATATATATGTGTGTGAACGGTAAAATAACATTTGCACCACCCACTAACCCTGCACCTATAAAATCAAAACACACCCCTTATCCAACAACTTTTCTCAACAACTGTTCCTACTCCTGGCTTCTAGCTTGGGAGGATGGGACTCCTTTCAAGATCTCCTGTAACTATTCTGCAGTAAAATCGTTCACTCCTAATAACTTTTCTGCTGCTGCTACTACTACTTTTATCTTCTGCTACTTCTGTTCCTTTTCATCTGTGCTATACAGTTAATTACCATAGCGATGAATGCCAATTAACCAACCTTGCTAAAACACAAACTATTTCAGGACACTCATTCCTGCCCTACTACTTACTGGTATTCTCTCATGATCCCTTACCCTTTGCCCATCATCCTCTACTTTCCTCACTGCCTCAGCATTTGTCACTTTTTGCACTGCTCAAACCCTTGGAACCTCAACCTGTTTCACTCGCACATGATCCCCAGCAACATGAACTCCCCCAACATTGCAACACACTACTTTTTCCTCCAAAACTACACACTCCTTTGTCCCATGCCCTCCTGCACACTTCCCACACCTCGGAATGTCCCTCCCACACACTGCTGCAACATGACCATAACCTTGGCACCCACAAACGCTCTCACGGGATAACTAACATATCCTAGCATGACTTTATCAGGCAAACACTCAATATCAAGGGTCTCCTCAGACAGGGTCTCCTCAGTATCACGCTCGCCACTGGATCTGCATCTCACCAAATGGTGTGCATCACAGATACCAGGGATCTTCAACTTCAGTTGATCCATCTCCACACTCAAAGCCACCTAAGTAATCACTAACTTCAGTGGTGCTCTGCTCTGGAGAGCATAGCTTGACACAGTTATTTTTTTTTATTTTTTTTTTTATTTCACCTTTATTTAACCAGGTAGGCTAGTTGAGAACAAGTTCTCATTTGCAACTGCGACCTGGCCAAGATAAGGCATAGCAGTGTGAACAGACAACACAGAGTTACACATGGAGTAAACAATTAACAAGTCAATAACACAGTAGAAAAAAGGGGAGTCTATATATACATTGTGTGCAAAAGGCATGAGAAGGTAGGCAAATAATTACAATTATGCAGATTAACACTGGAGTGATAAATGATCAGATGGTTATGTACAGGTAGAGATTGGTGTGCAAAAGAGCAGAAAAAATAAAAATAAATAAATAAAAACAGTATGGGGATGAGGTAGGTGAAAATGGGTGGGCTATTTACCAATAGACTATGTACAGCTGCAGCGATCGGTTAGCTGCTCGGATAGCAGATGTTTGAAGTTGGTGAGGGAGATAAAAGTCTCCAACTTCAGCGATTTTTGCAATTCGTTCCAGTCACAGGCAGCAGAGAACTGGAACGAAAGGCGGCCAAATGAGGTGTTGGCTTTAGGGATGATCAGTGAGATACACCTGCTGGAGCGCGTGCTACGGATGGGTGTTGCCATCGTAACCAGTGAACTGAGATAAGGCGGAGCTTTACCTAGCATGGACTTGTAGATGACCTGGAGCCAGTGGGTCTGGCGACGAATATGTAGCGAGGGCCAGCCGACTAGAGCATACAAGTCGCAGTGGTGGGTGGTATAAGGTGCTTTAGTGACAAAACGGATGGCACTGTGATAAACTGCATCCAGTTTGCTGAGTAGAGTGTTGGAAGCAATTTGTCCTTTTATTTATTTTTATTGAACCTTTATTTAACTCGGCAAGTCAGTTAAGAACAAGTTCTTATTTACAATGACGGCCTACCCCGGCCAAACCTTAACCCGGATGACGCTGGGCCAATTGTGCGCAGCCCTATGGGACTCCCAATCATGGTCAGTTGTGATACAACCTGGATTCGAACCAGGGTCTGTAGTGAAGCCTCTAGCACTGAGATACAGTGCCTTAGACCGCTGTGCCCCTCGGGAGCAATGAGGCGCGTAACACATAGCGTCCACTCCCTCTGGGTGGAAGACACACAAAAAAATCTATATAAGTCCACTTCTGGATACTGAGTTAACAACACCCAACTCCCCCTTCCAAAGTAGTCCACATGACTCTACTTTCTCCGCGAAACAAACTCCCACTGGGCCAGAGTCATTTCAGGCATGTCCCTGCTCATTGAGGTGAGGTGAGGAAGCCTTCACCACAAGTTCTTCCTCTTCACTTCTATAGGATTCGATTTCTGAACTTCCACATTCCTACTCCATAAGGTTTTCAGGAGAGGGACATGTAACTTTCTCTCCTTTGTTGACTCATAGGAGAAAGTACTCAGTTTATATTTCGCCAATGTTGGTTTGTACAGTTAGTTCTTAGCACCATTCTTTCTCCCTCATGTCATCCTTCCGTCTCCCAGATCTCAGATCAGCTGTCAGTTAACTTTTTTACACTACTCAAATGTCTATGGTTCAAGCAAAACTGATCTTATATCAGCGCTTAGGCAAAACTCCATTGGCTGTGTACGGGTATAGTGATCGGTAAGCTGCTCTGGCAGCTGACGCTTAAAGTTAGAGAGGGAGATATAAGACAGTCAGTGATTTTTGCAATTCGTTCCAGTATTTGGCAGCAGAGAACTGGAATGAAAGGTGGCCAAAGGAGGAATTGGCTTTGGGGGGTGACCAATGAAATATACCTGCTGAAGCGCGTGCTACAGGTGGATGCTGCTATGTTGACCAGTGCGCTGAGATAAGGGGGCGCTTTACCTAGCAAGGACTTATAGATGACCTGGAGCCAGTGGGTTTGGCGACAAATGTGAAGCGAGTGCCGGCCAATGAGAGCATACAGGTCGTAGTGGTGGGTAGTATATGGGGCTTTGGTGACAAAACGGATTGCACTGTGATAAACTGCATCCAGTGTTGGAGGCTATTTGTAAATGACGTTTCGAAGTTGAGGATCGGTAGAATAGTCAGTTTTACGAGGGTATGTTTGGCAGCATGAGTGAAGGAGGCTTTGTTGCGAAATAGGATGCCGATTCTAGATTTCATTTTGGATTGGAGATGCTTAATATGAGTTTGGAAGGAGAGTTTACAGTCTAACCAGACACCCAGGTATTTGTAGTTGTCCACATAAGTCAGAGCCGTCCAGAGCAGTGATGCTAGGTAGGCAGGCAGGTGCGGGCAGCGATCGGTTGAAGAGCATGCGTTTAGTTTTACTTGCATTTAAGAGCAGTTGGAGGCCACGGAAGGAGAGTTGTATGGCATTGAAGCTCGCCTGGAGATTTGTTAACACAGTGTCCAAAGAAGGGCCAGAGGTATACAGAATGGTGTCGTCTGCGTAGAGGTCGATCAGAGAATCACCAGCCGCAAAAGCAACATCATTGATGTATACAGAGAAAAGAGTCGGCCTGATAATTGAACCCTGTGGCACCCCCATAGAGACTGCCAGAGGTCCGGACAACAGGCCCTCCGATTTGACACACTGAACTCTATCTGAGAAGTTGTTGGTGAACCAGGGGAGGCAATCATTTGAAAAACCAAGGCTGTTGAGTCTGCCGATACGAATGCGGTGATTGACAGAGTTGAAAGCCTTGTCAGGTCGATGAATACGGCTGCACAGTATTGTCTTTTGTCGATGGCGATTATGATATTGTTTAGGATCTTAAGCGTGGCTGAGGTGCACCCATGACCAGCTCGGAAACCAGATTGCATAGCGGAGAAGGTACAGTGGGATTCGAAAGGGTCGGTGATCTTTTTTGTTAACTTGGCTTTCGAAAGGCAGGGTAGGATAGATATAGGTCTGTAACAGTTTGGGTCTAGAGTGTCTCCACCTTTGAAGAGGTGGATGACCGCGGCAGCTTTCCAATCTTTGGGGATCTCAGACAATACAAAAAAGAGGTAGAACAGGCTAGTAATAGGGGTTGCAAGAATGATGATCCGGTGTGAAGGTTCAGAGATTGCGATAGGAATCCGGAGATGTAGTAGAGGAAAAGCAGTCTGATATGCTCTGGGTTGATATCGCTCTGTGCAGACTGGCAGGAATTGACAGGGTTGAGGCTGGCTGATGTCCGAGTTAACGGTGAGGACCGCTAGCAGTGGCTAGCTGACTACTAGCTAGTAGCTAGTTAACTGGCTAGCTTCTGAAGGGGGTTCCGGTTCTAAAGTATAAAAATAGCAGATCCGTACCACATTGGGTAAGGCGGGTTGGAGGAGAGTATATTCAGTCCGTAGATGGAAAATGAGATTAAAATATACATGAAATATATATGAAGAAAACGATATATACATGGGACAGGACAGGATGGGACAAGACAAAGACACATGTCCGACTGCTACGCCATCTTGAATCATTTGGTGTTCACATAAGTGATTAAATAAAAAGGAAGACAGAGCTTTATTTTACTGGAAAGGCTCGGCCCAGACAATTAAGTTTGTTAGTTTGGGGTCTGTAAGGCATGTGTAACAGCTTCTGCCATCACTCAGTCAGCCCAGAGGAGTGTGACTGGCTCTGGGTGATAGAGAGGAAGTAACCCCCCATCTCCTGGCATCTGCTCTTCACTCCATGGCAATTTCCATTACCTCCCTCTTGCTATTCAATGGGACATCACTAATAGATACCAGGTCTGCTGAACCCACAGGTTAATAAAAACACATCAGGACTAAACCAAACTCCCAATGGGGCAAAATAGCCACTGATGATAGTAGATTGAACATCTTATCAAAGGTTAATGTCAATCAATGTAAAGGGGTAAGGCCAAGATCAGAGAGGTTCAAGGCTATGAGACGAGCTAAATTGCATACTCCTCGCATCCTCTCTCCTCATCTCCTTCTCGAAACCCATTGGATGAAAAAACCAGAGGACCCTCCTCTCTGACCTTCTCTTCCAATGAGTTTTCAGAAGGAGAGGAGAGAGAAGAAACGGGGAGTATGCAACTGAGATCTTCCTCATGTTATAGTCTCTAGCCTCCCTAACAGGAAGACCCGCACTTCTATATTCCACCCTCTACTACCCCCCCCCCCCCCCCCCCTCAACCCACGCTATCAAATGGCTTTATATGTCCCTCTCTCTGTGATGAATGGCTGTTTGTAGCACTATTATTACATCAAATAAGCACTCTGGAGCTAAAACAAACTCGGCCAGCAGACGAAAAGCGACTATAAAAGTCGCCATTTGGAGAAAATTCAATAGGGCTCTGCACTGGGGATAAAAATGAAGGTAATGATACTCTCTAACTCTCCTCCAACGCCCTGCCTGCAGCCCAGCCTCTTCCCCCGTCCCCCACTCTTCTAAGCCTGGTAGATGTACAATACACACATACTACTTGTCTGAGGAGAGGCTCAGGGTGGCCATTAAAACTGCTTTATGTGTTTGTAATAAACTCTCCAGAGTACGGGGGTTGGAGTATCTATTCGCCACCTGAGGATGAGGACATAGGCCATTACTCCCTACATTCCCCTGCTTGGCATGCTAATGTCTCATACATGTCTCAAATGAGTCACCATGGGGTGATCTAAAGTTCATACAGTAAAGTATATATGAGCAGCAGGCCGATATACAGAATGTTGATGGCTGGTTAAAACTCAAATGAATGTTCGTGGGTGCTGCTGTGTTCCTTTGAAATGTCCCCACTGCAATACCTAATGAGGATTGTAGTGAACATTTCAATGTGCTAACGTAATTACCATTGGCTGGTAAGATGGCCGCCTACTGATTATAATCACATCACATCACACTTTAAAGCAGATGATTTACAGGACATCCCACCTTATTATAGACAATAAAGCCTGAAGAGTGCTGGACTAAGAAATAAACATAGATGATTTGGCACCATATTCAAAATGAATGCTCGGGCAGAACTCTAAGGGGAGAGTAAAGTTAGGACATACACTTTTCTGTCACATCTCTAGATGCTGCATTGATGTTGAGGAATAGAGTGTAAAACAAGTTGTCCCTGCAGATTTGACAGTATGTGGCACCTCCATTTTTCATTTTGGTAAAACTATCCCAAGGCGGCAAAAATATGAACCTGTTTTCAATAAAAAAGAGGGGCAAAAATGTAAATACATGTTTTCTCTCTCAAAACGATGAACAAACCCCTATTTTCAGCTCTATCTTAAGTGATCTGGGAAACTGATATTGAACGTGTTTTCTAGTACATGTCCCCTTTAGTTGTCTTACTAGTGATCAGGCAGTAGTTTTTTATCGCACCGAAAAGATAAAGAAAAGTTGGAGAAGAATCTCATTAAATGAAAGATCGCATTTTCAGAGGCCGTGTCCAAAAACCTTGACAACGAAGCAACTTTTCCTCCTCTCAGGCAGGGCCATTCATTCTCATTGCAGAAGGTTCAAATTAAACATGAAGGTGAACAATATTCATGTGTGCCACATGGTATATTGAATGGTATGGATGAGGGAGATATGCTTCCAGTGTGCATCCAGGGGTAACATCGGGTAATTGGGGCAGTTTCTCTTCATCACCGAGCATGAGTCTTCACCTGCCAACGCAGAGGGATCAAACATCTAGTTCACCCTACATGCTCTCCTTATCTTCCTCCCTCCTCGTCCTCCTCTCTCTTCTTCTGTCTGCCCTGCTTCTTCTTTTATTTCCTCTGTCTTCTTCTGTCTGCCCCGCATAGCAAACTCATCTCAGCTTTCTGTCAAGCTCGGATACCTATAAGAACATCTCCACCTCTCCAGCTCGGTCAGCTAGTCAGAGTACTGACAGGTAATCCATGTGCTGACCATGTTGCAGTAATCCATCTCTATCAGTCTTGTCAATGCTAACCGGCTGATGATTAGTGAGACAGACCGTGCCGGGTTCACACAGCAGCCAGGGAGATCCCAACACAATGACATCACTGCATTAGCATAGACAGAGACAGACTCCAAATTGACAAAGACTACAATAACATTGTGCTTCATGATTATATACATTATATACATGATTATAAACTGGGTGGTTCGAGCCCTGAGTGTTGATTGGCTGAGAGCCGTGGTATATCAGACCGTATACCACGGGTATGACGAAACATTTATTTTTACTGCTCTAATAACGTTGATAACCAGTTTATAATAGCAATAAGGCACCTCGGGGGTTTGTGGTATATGGCCAATAATACACCACGGCTAAGGGCTGTGTCCAGGCGCTCCGTGATGTGTCGTGCATAAGAACAGCCCTTAGCCGTGGTATATTGACCATATACCACACCTCCTCGTGCCTTATTGCTTAACTATACAGCATTACTTAAAGAAATTGAAAATGTATTTAATGAAAATGTTAATTGACAAAGATTGCACTTGTAAAAGTTATGATTAATTGAAGGGATTTAAGTGATTTTATTTAAATGCTTGATAAGTGTTTATGTAACCACCGTGCTTCTGTATCAGTGTTCGCTTGAGCCTTCAACTGCTTCCATATTGGCTTTGCACAGAATTCCACAGAGCCTTTACATTAAGTCACCCTCAAAAGTAATCAGCCGACCATGATTGATGTAGACTAGCATGCTCTGAAACCTTGCAAACCATTTATACCCAAAGATATTCCATATGAACCCAATTCAGTTTCTGATGTTGAGGAATGAAATAGATTATGAGAAAGAGAGGCAGCATCTGGTCTTGTCGCTTTACATTTTGGAAGGTTTTGATAAGACAGTTGCATAATATAGTTCTGTTTTCTCTTTGGCGTGTTTGTAGAATGAATCAAAATGCAGATTGGAAAAGTCATAAAGGGGAAGAGGAAGATACTGAGTATATTGAGAGGAGAGGAAGATACTGAGTATATTGAGAGAAGAGGAAGTTTGGGGCTTATATGCTTTCCCTTCCCCTCAGCACAACCAAACCATTGTTTCTGGAGAGCGAAATCACAACAGCACCCGTACAGAATGACAGCATGGTTCAACAATACGATCATCAGTCTCGTTACATGTTAAAGCTAGGATCCTTAATTGAAACAATAACAAAGTGTCTCTCCGCCTCTGTTTTGATAAAAAAAATGGAGGGATGGGCTTTGAGCAATGTAACCACTCTCAAATTCCTAGACAGAGCTATGGGTACAAGGACTGACCATCCATGATATCAACATTATAGTTTTAACCATGTTTTGAAGTTATATAGTGTTTGTTTACATTTACATTGTTACAAACATTGAAGTGCAAGCACATATTTTTGGGATCTGATGGGGTACAACAGTTGAACTAAGCTCATGAGGCATTTATAAGTTATGTTCTTCAACAATCAATGAGTATGTATCATTAATTTATAATAGATTTAGCAGCTAGCGATTCTAGCTTAAGGAGACAGTTTATCAATTTGTTGAAAGCACAGAAGGCTGCTGAGAGGAGGACAGCTCATGATAATGGCCGGAACGAAGCAAATGGCAAGGTATTTAACACCTGGAAACCATGTGCTTGATGTATTTGATACCATTCCACTAATTCCGCTTCAGTCATTAACACGAGACCGTTTTCCCCAATTAAGGAGCCACCAACCTCCTGTGGTAGAAAGAGTTTGAATGCATATCAGCTTAATACTGCTGCAAATTAGTTGCAATTCTAAACCAATAAAACCCAATCTATTTAAATCTATATCCGTCTTCCTCTCCACATCGGCTTTCACACCACATGTAATCCACGCTAGATTCCCCAAGCACCTGAGGAATAACCAATAATACATTTGAATCAACTTAATGGGGTATCATTTTAATGTACTGTGCGATCTCATTAACTTTATGAAATTAATAACAAGGTGATAAAGGCTTCACTCTGAAAATAGTTTGCCAGGAGCAACACTGGGAAGTTCTAAAAGCATGTTCTCTTTACGTATATAAAGCTGACTGACTGACAGGTTTATAAAAAGCAGGCCATTGTAAAACGGTGAAACCACTCAGAGACCAGAGATCATCATCAACGGTGTGGCGGGAACATGTTCTGTACTGACCATTGACCATGTCTGACTCTCTGCGTCTATTAAAGGCAGTGGAAGTATGGAACTGCGGGTGGACGGCTGCTTTCTGACTCCAGCTTCTGCCTCCCTCTCGAGGTCAGGCCTTAGATACTCCTATACTGCCACACCACATAGGAGCGTGGCTGTGTGGGTGGGGAGAAAATAAGAAGGCCCCTGGACGAGACCCTGTCTACAAAGCCGCCACGGTGTAATTCTAACTACATTCCAACCGTTGGAATTATGTAGCACACAGCTACTCTCACTCAAAGGTGCAGAGAGGTGGATTCCAATGATTTGTTTAGATTTTAGTGGCGACAGGTAGCCTAGCGGTTAAGAGCGTTAGGCCAGTAACCAGAAGATCACTGGTTCAAATCCCAGAGCCAACTAGGTGAAAAATCTGTCGATTTGCCCTTGAGCAAGGCACCTAATCCTAATTGCTCTGAATAAGAGCATCTGCTAAATGACTAAAATCTAAATACGTCCCTTCCCTTCACTGGTTCAAATCCCAGAGCCAACTAGGTGAAAAATCTGTCGATTTGCCCTTGAGCAAGGCACCTAATCCTAATTGCTCTGAATAAGAGCATCTGCTAAATGACTAAAATCTAAATACGTCCCTTCACTAGATGAGGGGTGCCGTGTCACTAGAGGAGCAGTGTATTCTGGCTGTACTAGAATACATCTACAACATTGGGAATGAAGTCAACAATGCTATCTCATAACATATTTACAACTATTGCAAAACTGTACAACTACACAGTAAAAATACTGAACAACTACATAGTAAATATACTGTACAACTATATAGTAAATATACTGTACAACTACAGTGGGGCAAAAAAGTATTTAGTCAGCCACCAATTGTGCAAGTTCTCCCACTTAAAAAGATGAGAGAGGCCTGTAATTTTCATCATAGGTACACTTCAACTATGACAGACAAAATGAGAAAAAAAATCCAGAAAATCACATTGTAGGATTTTTTATGAATTTATTTGCAAATTATGGTGGAAAATAAGTATTTGGTCAATAACAAAAGTTTATCTCAATACTTTGTTATATACCCTTTGTTGGCAATGACAGAGGTCAAACGTTTTCTGTAAGTCTTCACAAGGTTCTC
The DNA here is from genome assembly GCF_057628025.1 of Oncorhynchus mykiss. Taxonomy (NCBI): domain Eukaryota; kingdom Metazoa; phylum Chordata; class Actinopteri; order Salmoniformes; family Salmonidae; genus Oncorhynchus; species Oncorhynchus mykiss. The sequence continues at coordinate 11,641,265 of NC_143042.1, read as the reverse complement.
ACACACTGTTGCTGGTATTTTGGCCCATTCCTCCATGCAGATCTCCTCTAGAACAGTGATGTTTTGGGGCTGTTGCTGGGCAACACATACTTTCAACTCCCTCCAAAGATTTTCTATGGGGTTGAGATCTGGAGACTGGCTAGGCCACTCCAGGACCTTGAAATGCTTCTTACGAAGCCACTCCTTCGTTGCCCGGGCGGTGTGTTTGGGATCATTGTCATGCTGAAAGACCCAGCCACGTTTCATCTTCAATGCCCTTGCTGATAGAAGGAGGTTTTCACTCAAAATCTCACGATACATGGCCCCATTCATTCTTTGCTTTACACGGATCAGTCGTCCTGGTCCATTTGCAGAAAAACAGCCCCAAAGCATGATGTTTCCACCCCCATGCTTCACAGTAGGTATGGTGTTCTTTGGATGCAACTCAGCATTCTCTGTCCTCCAAACACGACGAGTTGAGTTTTTACCAAAAAGTTATATTTTGGTTTCATCTGACCATATGACATTCACCCAATCTTCTTCTGGATCATCCAAATGCTCTCTAGCAAACTTCAGATGGGCTTGGACATGTACTGGCTTAAGCAGGGGGACACGTCTGGCACTGCAGGATTTGAGTCCCTGGCGGCGTAGTGTGTTACTGATGGTAGGCTTTGTTACTTTGGTCCCAGCTCTCTGCAGGTCATTCACTAGGTCCCCCCGTGTGGTTCTGGTATTTTTGCTCACCGTTCTTGTGATCATTTTGACGCCAGGGTGAGATCTTGTGTGGGGCCCCAGATCGAGGGAGATTATCAGTGGTCTTGTATGTCTTCCATTTCCTAATAATTGCTCCCACAGTTGATTTCTTCAAACCAAGCTGCTTACCTGTTGCAGATTCAGTCTTCCCAGCCTGGTGCAGGTCTACAATTTTGTTTCTTGTGTCCTTTGACAGCTCTTTGGTCTTGGCCATAGTGGAGTTTGGAGTGTGACTGTTTGAGGTTGTGGACAGGTGTATTTTATACTGATAAGAAGTTCAAACAGGTGCCATTAATACAGGTAACGAGTGGAGGACAGAGGAGCCTCTTAATTAAAGACTTAAAACTTAAAACTTAAAACTTAAAACTTTTTTAATTAAAGTTACAGGTCTGTGAGAGCCAGAAATCTTGCTTGTTTGTAGGTGACCAAATACTTATTTTCTACCGTAATTTGCAAATACAGTGCCTTGCGAAAGTATTCGGCCCCCTTGAACTTTGCGACCTTTTGCCACATATCAGGAATAATTTTGCACGCCCAATTTTTTCAGTTTTTGATTTGTTAAAAAAGTTTGAAATATTCAATAAATGTCGTTCCACTTCATGATTGTGTCCCACTTGTTGTTGATTCTTCACAAAAAATACAGTTTTATATCTTTATGTTTGAAACCTGAAATGTGGCAAAAGGTCGCAAAGTTCAAGGGGGCCGAATACTTTCGCAAGGCACTGTAAATTCATAAAAAATCTTACAATGTGATTTTTTTCTCATTTTGTCTCTAAATACTTTTTTGCCCCACTGTACATAGTAAATGTCATGTACAACTACATATCAAATATACTGTACAAATACATAATAAAATCCTGTACAGCTACATAGTAAATATACTGTACAGCTACATAGTAAATATACTGTACAGCTACATAGTAAATATCCTTTACAACTACATAGCAAATATACTGTGAAACTACATAGCAAATATATTGTAGAACAACATGGTAAATATACTGAACAGCTACAACTACATAGGAAAAATACTGTACAGCAACAACTACATAGGAAAAATACTGTACAGCTACAGATACATAGTAAATATACTGTACAGCTACAGATACATAGTAAATATACTGTACAGCTACAGATACATAGTACATATACTGTACAGCTACAGATACATAGTAAATATACTGTACAGCTACAGATAGATAGTAAATATACTGTACAGCTACAAATACATAGTAAATATACTGAACAGCTACAACTACATAGGAAAAATACTGTACAGCTACAACTACATAGGAAAAATACTGTACAGCTACAGATACATAGTAAATATACTGAACAGCTACAACTACATAGGAAAAATACTGAACAGCTACAACTACATAGGAAAAATACTGTACAGCAACAACTACATAGGAAAAATACTGTACAGCTACAGATACATAGTAAATATACTGTACAGCTACAGATACATAGTAAATATACTGTACAGCTACAGATACATAGTAAATATACTGTACAGCTACAGATACATAGTAAATATACTGTACAGCTACAGATACATAGTAAATATACTGTACAGCTACAGATACATAGTAAATATACTGAACAGCTACAACTACATAGGAAAAATACTGTACAGCTACAGATACATAGTAAATATACTGAACAGCTACAACTACATAGGAAAAATACTGAACAGCTACAACTACATAGGAAAAATACTGTACAGCAACAACTAAATAGTAAATACACTGTACAGCTACATATACATAGTAAATATACTGTACAGCTACAGATACATAGTAAATATACTGTACAGCTACAGATACATAGTAAATATACTGAACAGCTACAACTACATAGGAAAAATACTGTACAGCTACAGATACATAGTAAATATACTGAACAGCTACAACTACATAGGAAAAATACTGAACAGCTACAACTACATAGGAAAAATACTGTACAGCAACAACTAAATAGTAAATACACTGTACAGCTACATATACATAGTAAATATACTGTACAGCTACAACTAAATAGTAAATATACTGAACAGCTACAGATACATAGTAAATATACTGTACAGCTACAACTAAATAGTAAATATACTGTACAGCTACAACTAAATAGTAAATATACTGTACAGCTACAGATACATAGTAAATATACTCTACAGCTACAACTAAATAGTAAATACACTGTACAGCTACAGATACATAGTAAATATACTCTACAGCTACAACTAAATAGTAAATATACTGAACAGCTACAACTACATAGGAAAAATACTGTACAGCAACAACTAAATAGTAAATATACTGAACAGCTACAACTACATAGTAAATATAATGTACAGCTACAACTAAATAGTAAATATACTGTACAGCTACAGATACATAGTAAATATACTCTACAGCTACAACTAAATAGTAAATACACTGTACAGCTACAGATACATAGTAAATATACTCTACAGCTACAACTAAATAGTAAATACACTGTACAGCTACAGATACATAGTAAATATACTGTACAGCTACATATACATAGTAAATATACTGTACAGCTACAGATACATAGTAAATATACTGTACAGCTACAGATACATAGTAAATATACTGAACAGCTACAACTACATAGGAAAAATACTGTACAGCTACAGATACATAGTAAATATACTGAACAGCTACAACTACATAGGAAAAATACTGAACAGCTACAACTACATAGGAAAAATACTGTACAGCAACAACTAAATAGTAAATACACTGTACAGCTACATATACATAGTAAATATACTGTACAGCTACAACTAAATAGTAAATATACTGAACAGCTACAGATACATAGTAAATATACTGTACAGCTACAACTAAATAGTAAATATACTGTACAGCTACAACTAAATAGTAAATATACTGTACAGCTACAGATACATAGTAAATATACTGTACAGCAACAACTAAATAGTAAATACACTGTACAGCTACAGATACATAGTAAATATACTCTACAGCTACAACTAAATAGTAAATATACTGAACAGCTACAACTACATAGGAAAAATACTGTACAGCAACAACTAAATAGTAAATATACTGAACAGCTACAACTACATAGTAAATATAATGTACAGCTACAACTAAATAGTAAATATACTGTACAGCTACAACTAAATAATAAATACACTGTACAGCTACAACTACATAGTAAATATACTGTACAGCTACAGATACATAGTAAATATACTGTACAGCTACAGATACATAGTAAATATACTGAACAGCTACAACTACATAGTAAATATACTATACAGCTACAACTAAATAGTAAATACACTGTACAGCTACAACTACATAGGAAAAATACTGTACAGCAACAACTAAATAGTAAATACACTGTACAGCTACAACTACATAGTAAATATACTGTACAGCTACAACTACATAGTAAATATACTGTACAGCTACAGATACATAGTAAATATACTTTACAGCTACAACTAAATAGTAAATATACTGAACAGCTACAACTACATAGTAAATATACTGTACAGCTACAGATACATAGTAAATATACTTTACAGCTACAACTAAATAGTAAATACACTGTACAGCTACAACCAAATAGTAAATACACTGTACAGCTACAGATACATAGTAAATATACTGTACAGCTACAGATACATAGTAAAAATACTGAACAGCTACAACTACATAGGAAAAATACTGTACAGCTACAACTACATAGGAAAAATACTGTACAGCTACAGATACATAGTAAATATACTGAACAGCTACAACTACATAGGAAAAATACTGAACAGCTACAACTACATAGGAAAAATACTGTACAGCAACAACTACATAGGAAAAATACTGTACAGCTACAGATACATAGTAAATATACTGTACAGCTACAGATACATAGTAAATATACTGTACAGCTACAGATACATAGTAAATATACTGTACAGCTACAGATACATAGTAAATATACTGTACAGCTACAGATACATAGTAAATATACTGTACAGCTACAGATACATAGTAAATATACTGAACAGCTACAACTACATAGGAAAAATACTGTACAGCTACAGATACATAGTAAATATACTGAACAGCTACAACTAAATAGTAAATATACTGTACAGCTACAACTAAATAGTAAATATACTGAACAGCTACAACTACATAGGAAAAATACTGTACAGCAACAACTAAATAGTAAATATACTGAACAGCTACAACTACATAGGAAAAATACTGTACAGCAACAACTAAATAGTAAATACACTGTACAGCTACAGATACATAGTAAATATACTCTACAGCTACAACTAAATAGTAAATATACTGAACAGCTACAACTACATAGGAAAAATACTGTACAGCAACAACTAAATAGTAAATATACTGAACAGCTACAACTACATAGTAAATATAATGTACAGCTACAACTAAATAGTAAATATACTGTACAGCTACAACTAAATAATAAATACACTGTACAGCTACAACTACATAGGAAAAATACTGTACAGCAACAACTAAATAGTACATACACTGTGCAGCTACAACTACATAGTAAATATACTGTACAGCTACAACTACATAGTAAATATACTATACAGCTACAACTAAATAGTAAATACACTGTACAGCTACAACTACATAGGAAAAATACTGTACAGCAACAACTAAATAGTAAATACACTGTACAGCTACAACTACATAGTAAATATACTGTACAGCTACAGATACATAGTAAATATACTTTACAGCTACAACTAAATAGTAAATATACTGAACAGCTACAACTACATAGTAAATATACTGTACAGCTACAGATACATAGTAAATATACTGTACAGCAACAACTAAATAGTAAATACACTGTACAGCTACAACTACATAGTAAATATACTGTACAGCTACAGATACATAGTAAATATACTTTACAGCTACAACTAAATAGTAAATACACTGTACAGCTACAACCAAATAGTAAATACACTGTACAGCTACAGATACATAGTAAATATACTCTACAGCTACAACTAAATAGTAAATATACTGAACAGCTACAACTACATAGTAAATATACTTTACAGCTACAACTAAATAGTAAATATACTGTACAGCTACAACTGCAAAGCAAATATACTGTACAGTGCATGTCCACTGTCCAGAGTTAACCCATATAACCTTCTATCATCCACACCCACTCCGATCAAGCAGTGCTCCGTCGCATCATCCATCCCTCAGCTAGCCCTGTCACGCCATTGGCTGCCCCTGGTCATCCCTAAACAGCCCTGGCTGAGGGCTTGTGCTGCTCGTTGTCAATGTGGCTGTTGATAGGATGTGACAACTTTATTAGGCACAAATCAGTCAGCCTGCTTCCATACTCTGCTGGACGTGTGAGTGATGTGCGTCGCGGGCTCCAGTTTTCACGGGCAGCCCTCGCTGTCTCTCTCTCCCGCTCGCTCTCTCTCCCGCTTGCGCTCTTTCTCTATCTTCTTTCATTCTTTCCTTCCAGCATATCACCCCCTATTATCTGCGCCGCTCCCTCACCATCTAGCAGTCCTCCCTTGGGATATAGTCTTTCCATTCTCTCCTGGCCTCGGTGATCCAGGACCTGTAAGCATCATCAGCGTCTTCATCTAGCACTGTAGAGGGTGTGGAGGGGCGAGGGGACAGAACACAGAGGTGCAATAGAGGTTGTACTAATGTACCACACATTTGTATGTACTGTAGGCTAAATCACTGAAATTCCTCAATGTAAGGTGATAACTAGTTCAATGTACCGGTCATGGACTGAGGGAAATCATGTTGATCATACTGATTATACGAAATACTTGGGCCCACAGTAAAATACATTAGCCAATATCTATATGATTGAAAATATGGTAATACATGAGAATGTCTAATAGATTAATAATTATTCCATTGACATATATTCCATTTACAGGATGAGTCAAGTTAGATGATTTGTTCTAACACAGTAAAGAATGGAGAAATCCCTCTGTCAATATGTCACAGGATGAGGTAAACAGAGGCAGGTCTGGGAGATTAGCAGTACCTTGTGAAAAGGCGCCTCACTCGAGTGCCAATGGAAATCATCCAATTTCTGCCCCCAAGTTTAGAGTTAGAGACAGAAGGGGAAAATGAATGGGATTAGGTGAATACAAATTCTCGCACACTTTAGCTAAATGTTTCTGCATGTTTAGATTTCCCTCTCGAGGGATCGAGGGAACGTTACCGGAAGATAGAACAGTGAACTTTTACAACTGTTTCTCCTCATACTTAATCAAGGTTGGGCAATCTAAAAACATTTAGCATGCATTTCCCTGTTCAGATCGTTCACCACAAAGCTACCCTATTAATATGGTTCCTTATCTTTCACAGCTTGTGAGACATAGACGTCACTTGTGATGAGTCTGGTCAGAAAATCTATGCAATCTCCAGCCGCCCAATTAGACAGCAATTCATCAATATGTGTTTTGCTACAATTAGAACAAGTGTTCTTCAGCTGTCCCCATAGGAGAACCCTTTTGAGTTCCAGGTAGAATCCTTTTGGGTTCTATATAGAATCCTCTGTAGAAAGGGTTCTACATGGAACCCAGAAGGGTTCTACCCGTAATCAAAAAAGGTTTTTAAAAGGGGTCTCCTATGGGGACATTCGAAGAACCCATTAAGGTTCAAGATAGCACCTTTTTTTCTAAGAGTGTAGGTTGACATTAGCTACCCTGTGTAGTTGCTTTGCCTGAGAACACAGAAGGCAGAGGTGAGCATACACAGAGCTATGGAGTAACTGCTAGCCTCTAGCTCAGGAAGCTCACTGTCTTCTTTGATATGCACAATACTAGATCTTGAATAGTCTGTCTCTGATTCTTACGAGAGCAAACAGCACACTCCTGTGAATTGTTGTTGAGTTCAGCGGATTTCGCAAGGATGCACGGGACAAAACAGAGAGCGATTCACAGCCTTTTGAATCAATAGGGCTAGTCTGCCGAGGACACTGAACTTTGCTTTTCAGGTGCTCAGGTACACAAACTGAAGGAGAGGGGCTAAGCAACACATTAGATCACTTCTGACTGCTAAACCACCTAAGGGGTACAGAACACCTCAGTCTACACTACTCACTTTTCCATTTCTGGGTTTTTAAATTCAGGTTGTTTGTTCACTGGTTTCACATTGGGAGCACAGGGTTGCTCCCACATGTTCCAGAGACATGTAAGGCTCATCAAATATGGTTACTATTCAGTTGATAGGTGTTTGCCTAAAGAACAACTTTGTCACACACTGATCTGATTTAACTGTCCTTGTGATTATCTCCACCCACCCTCCAGGTGTCTTCTTGTCATCTTCCCCATTATCCCCTGTGTATGTATACCTGTGTTCCCTGTTTGCCCGTTGCCAGTTCATCTTGTTTGTCAAGCCAACCAGCGTTTTTGTTCTCACTCCTGCTTTTCCCAGTCTCTGATCCCCGCCTGCCTTGACCTGTCTATTGCCTGCCCCTGTTGGAATATTAAACTATTGTCAATTCGAAGTGTCTGCATCTGGGTCTTACCTTGATTTATGATAGTACGAACTGGCCATGACTGACCCAGCAGACCCGGGCCAGCTGCACAACGCCATCTCCACCCAGGGAGCCACCATTGGTAAGCACAAGGAATTGCTTCGTGGCCTTGTGGAGGGGGTCCAAACGGTAGCTGAACGCCATGACCGGGCGTTGGACAGTTTGCTGGAGAAATTCCACGGGTTGTCTGGGAGGCCGCCTACCATGGTGGTAACCCCACAGCTCCTCAGTGACTCAGCTGCTAGCAGTGCCATCTCATCGGTCCCTCTACCTTCTCGGGAGCCCCCCTTACCTCCTCCAGCACGCTTCAATGGAGAGCAGAGCACCTGTCGGGCATTCCTAGCTCCGTGTGCCCTCATCTTCGAGCTTCAGCCCTCCTCCTTCCCCTCAGATCGCGCCAAGATAGCCTACCTCATCACGCTGATGTCCAGGAGAGCTCTCACCTGGGCTACTGCTGTGTGGGAACAACAACCCGCCATATGCGCTAGTCTCGTGGGAGAAGTGAGGAAGGTTTTTGATACCCCATTCTCCAGGCGAGTGGCCGCCCGGAAGCTAATCCAACTTCGGCAGGACTCCCGCAGTGTAGCTGATTATGGCGTGGATTTACGCACGTTGGCAGCGGAGAGTGCTTGGAATCAAGAGGCACTGTTTGATATGTTCGTACACGGTGACTCGGAGGAGATCAAGGACAAGCTTGCAGCCTGGGAGTTACCTACGGAGCTCGATTCCCTCATTGCTTTGACCATCCGTATCAATGGGCGATTACGGGAATGATTGAGGGAGAGGAAATTGGATTTCGCTCGCACGCCCAGGGATCCCACCTTGCCTCCGAGTCGTCCCGGAAGCTCCCGACGTTCTCGTTGCCGGGAGAACCCAAGGATTCCTGACTTGCCCTGAGGGCTGCTGAAGACGGCCGAGTCACCACTTCCTGAGCCTATGCCACTAGGCAGAGCTGGGCTGTCGCCAGCGGAACGACAATACAGGATCGACACAAAGAGTTGTCTGTATTGCGGGACTCTTGGTCATTTCGTGTCCTCTTGTCCTTTAAAGAAACTAGGCTCACCGGTAGGATCGAGTACTCTGGTGGGCCATATGGAGAACATTCCTGTATTCCTTGCTCGCACCCATTCTCATGCCATTCTGCTGTGGGGAGACCAGTCCAAATCTCTCGGGGTCATGCCATTTGGCCTTACCAATGCCCCTGCTGTGTTCCAGGCTCTGGTCAATGATGTTCTCCGTGACACGTTGAACCGGTTCATCTTTGTCTACCTAGATGACATCCTCATCTTCTCCTGTTCCACTTAAGAACATGTGCTCCACATCCGACAGGTTCTTCAACTCCTCCTGAAGAACCAGCTGTTTGTAAAAGCAGAGAAGTGTGAGTTCCAACATTCCACCGTCCCTTTTCTGGGTTTCATCTTCACCGCAGGGAGTGTGCAAATAGATCCCAGGAAGGTGAGAGCGGTGGTGGATTGGCCCCACTCTACTTACTGGGTGCAGCTCCAACGCTTCCTGGGGTTCTATCGCCTCTTTATCCGGGGTTATAGCACCCTGGTATCCCCCTGTGTGCACTATACTGTACTCTACACCATCTACTCCATCTTGTCTATGCCACTTGGCCATCGCTCATCTATATATTTATATGCACATATTCTTATTAATTCCTTTGTTGTTGTGAAATTGTTAGATTACTTGTTAGATACTGCATGGTCGGAACTAGAAGCACAAGCATTTTGCTACACTCGCATTAACATCTGCTAACCATGTGTTTGTGACCAATAAAAATGTATTTGATTTGACCTCGCCCAAGGCTCTGTCATGTGGTCTCCAGCTAATGACCGGGCATTCTGGGACCTCAAACATCGCTTCACCACAGCTCCCATCTAGGTTCAACCTGACACTCCCCATCTGTTTGTGGTGGAGGCCGATGCTTCTGATGTCGGAGTGGGGGTGGTCCTGTCTCAGCGTTCTGCCCTGGATCTCAAGCTACATCCCTGTGCCTTCTCCCACTGCCTCAACGCCACAGAAAGAACTACGATGTGGGGAATCGTGTGCTTCTCGCGGTGAAGATGGCGTTGGAGGAATGGAGTCACTGGCTGGAGGGGGCGGAACACCCATTCATTGTCTATCTTCGCACTGCCAATATAATCGGATGTTTGTGCCTGACGCTGTCCGCACTGCCAGCCACACGGGCTCCTGTCAGACCCTGGCCTTCATGAGGCAACGCTTTTCATGGTCTACGATGGTTCCAGATGTCGCCGCGTTTGTCTCCACCTGCACGGTCTGTACTAGTCTTCCGGCTAGTCTTCTGCAACCACTGCCTGTCCCTCACTGTCCCTGGTCTCACATATCCCTGGATTTTGTCACGGGTCTACCCCCGTCTAAGAGCAACACTGCCATCCTGACTGTGGTCGACCGGTTTTCCAAGGCCGCTCACTTCATTCCTCTCCCCAAACTACCCTCGGCCAAGGAGACGGTCCAGCTCATGGTGCAGCACGTCTTCTGGATCCATGGACTTCCCATGGACTTGGTCTCCGACCGGGGGCCTCAGTTCTCTTCTGGTTCTGGAAGCCGTTTTGTGCCCTCATTGGGTCGTCGGCCAGCCTGTCCTATGGATTCCACCCCCAGTCAAATGGCCAGTCGGAGAGAGCCAACCTGTATCTTGAGACTACTCTGCGCTGCCTGATCTTCGCCAACCCCATCTCCTGTAGCCAGCAGCTGGTGCGGGTTGAGTACGCCTGCAACACCCTTCTCTGCTCTGCCATGGGCCTATCGCCATTTGAGTGTTCCCTAAGGTATCAGCTCCCGCTCTTCCCCGAACTGGAGCAAGAGGTCGGCGTACCTTCTGCCCAGATGTTTGTCCGCCGCTGTCGTCATACCTGGAGGAGAGCCCGGTCGTCCCTCCTCAAGACCCACTCCAGGGAACAAGGAGAAGTTGATCAACATCGTCTCTGGCAGAAGGTATGGCTATCCACCCAGGATCTGCCCCTTCGGGTGGAATCCCACAAACTCTCCCCTCGGTTTATGGGCCCATTTCCCATCTCCAAGATTATTAGGCCTTCTGCTGTTCATCTTCTGTTGCCCCGTACCCTTCGTATACACTCCACCTTTCATGTGTCCAGAGTCAAACCTATGTCTCACAGCCCTTTGTCTCCTGCGGCTGCCCGTCGTCCGGTACCATTGCCCCACCTCTGGTTTACTGACCCCTGCCTGCCTTGACCTGTCTATTGCCTGCCCCTGTTGGAATATGAAACCATTGTCAATTTGACGTGTCTGAATCTGGGTCTTACCTTGATTCCTGATAAACTTGTTCATTATGAAAAATGTTCCCTCTAAGCTGTCCGTGGTACTGCCTCACAGAAGAAATATAGGAGTGCTATGCGTCTCCCAGTCTCTGGGTGATTAACCTGGGAGGAACTCAACAGTAACTTCCGAGTCAGTTGGAAAGGTTCAGCTTGAGCAAAGTGAGGTGTAGAGTTTATGTCAATACTAGTGGACAACGCTGTAAATACCGGTAAAAGCACAGTGTCTACAGTTGTGGCCAGAAACTCCTGGCCCTATTCATAAGGCCCTGGTCCAAACCCTGTTCCCTCCCCCTCTAATCAACAGTCTCACGACTTCAATCTCCTTACCAAGCCAGTCTAGGAAACCAAATCAGGAACAAGAGAGAGAAGATTGCGATTGAGAGTTTGCCTTTAGTGTGGCAATGATTTGCCCACTTATGTACTTTTGTGTTAGATGTATACCTTAGCATTTTTAAAGCTAGAATCCTTAGTTGCTATATTCATTTTTGAACTTGTAAATTAGTGATATATACATGCGTGTATGTGTGTGTGTGACTGTCTACACTGCTCAATTATCAATTTCTGGGTTTTTAGCTTCCGGTTGTTTGTTCACTGGTTTCACATTGGGCGCACAGGAATGCTCCCACATGTTTCACAGACAGGTGAGACTCATCAAATATGTTCAATAATTAACATGAATTCAACGTGAAATCAACCAAAAATGTCACCCTGCCATTGGATTTAGGCTAATAATTGGGTGAAATTGGGATATTCTCTTACGTTGTAACGATTCTCTTGTTGTGAAGTTGAGGCGGACCAAAACGCAGCGTGGTGGTTGTTCATTGTATTTTAATGAAGACACTATACATGAACAAACTAACGAAAACAAGAAACGTGAGAACTCAAAACAGCCCTATCTGGTGCAAACACAAAGACAGGAACAATCACCCACAAACACACAGTGAAACCCAGGCTACCTAAGTATGATTCTCAATCAGAGACAACTAATGACACCTGCCTCTGATTGAGAACCATACTAGGCCGAAAACATAGAACTGCCCCAAAACATAGAAAAACAAACATAGACTGCCCACCCAACTCACGCCCTGACCATACTAAATAAATACAAAACAAAGTAAATCGAGGTCAGAACGTGACAGTACCCCCCCCCCCCCCCCAAAGGTGCGGACTCCGGCCGCAAAACCTTGACCTATAGGGGAGGGTCTGGGTGGGCGTCTGTCCGCGGTGGCGGCTCTGGCGCGGGACGCGGACCCCACTTTGCCATTGTCTTAGTCCGCCTTATTGTCCGCCTCCGTGGCTTACTCACCATGCCCACCCCTCTCAATGACCCCACTGGACAGAGGGGCTGCTTGGGACAGAGGGGCAGCTTCTCGGGACAGAGGGACAGCTGCTCGGGACAGAGGGACAGCTGCTCGGGACAGAGGGACAGCTGCTCGGGACAGAGGGACAGCTGCTCGGGACAGAGGGACAGCTGCTCGGGACAGAGGGGCAGCTGCTCCGGGCGGAGGGGCTCTAGCGGCCCCTGGCTGGCTCTGGTAGCGCCGGAGAGGCGGGAGACTCCGGCAGCGCTGGAGAGGAGGGAGCCCCTGCAAGGATGGGCCGGAGAAACAGCCTGGTACGGGGAGCTGCCACCGGAGGGCTGGTGCGTGGAGGTGGTGACGGATAGACCGGGCCGTGCAGGCGCACTGGAGCTCTTGAGCACCGAGCCTGCCCAACCTTACCCAGTTGAATGGTCCCGGTCGCCCTGCCAGTGCGGCGAGGTGGAATAGCCCGCACTGGGCTATGCAGGCGAACCGGGGACACCGTGCGCAAGACTGGTGCCATGTAAGCCGGCCCAAGGAGACGCACTGGAGACCAGATGCGTAGAGCCGGCTTCATGGCACTTGGCTCGATGCCCACTCTAGCCCGGCCGATACGTGGAGCTGGAATGTACCGCACCGGGCTGTGCACCCGCACTGGGGACACCGTGCGCTCCACAGCATAACACGGTGCCTGCCCGGTCTCTCTAGCCCCCCGGTAACCACAGGAAGTTGGCTCAGGTCTCCTACCTGGCGTAGCCATACTCCCTGTTAGCCCCCCCCCCAAGAAATTTTTGGGGCTGACTCCCGGGCTTCCATCCACGACGCCGCGCTGCCTCCTCATACCAGCGCCTCTCCGCTTTCGCCGCCTCCAGTTCTTCTTTGGGACGGCGATATTCTCCTGGCTGAGCCCAGGGTCCTCTTCCGTCTAATTCCTCCTCCCATGTCCATACCTCCTCGCGCTGCTCCTGCTGCTGCTTTTTCCGTTGCCCATTACCACACCGCTTGGTCCTGTTGTGGTGGGTGATTCTGTAACGATTCTCTTGTTGTGAAGTTGAGGCGGACCAAAACGCAGCGTGGTGGTTGTTCATTGTATTTTAATGAAGACACTATACATGAACAAACTAACAAAAACAAGAAACGTGAGAACTCAAAACAGCCCTATCTGGTGCAAACACAAAGACAGGAACAATCACCCACAAACACACAGTGAAACCCAGGCTACCTAAGTATGATTCTCAATCAGAGACAACTAATGACACCTGCCTCTGATTGAGAACCATACTAGGCCGAAAACATAGAACTGCCCCAAAACATAGAAAAACAAACATAGACTGCCCACCCAACTCACGCCCTGACCATACTAAATAAATACAAAACAAAGGAAATCGAGGTCAGAACGTGACATACGTTGAGGATTTTTTGCAAACCCAATCAGTTTTCCATATTGATTCAATATCATCACATTTAATTATTTGGTTGAAATGACATGGAAAAAAATATTGATTCAACCAGTGGGCTGTCTTAAGGAAAATGAACAGCTCTCTATGCTGACTCAGCGATGTATCAATGCATAGTTCAACGAGAGCTGAGAGCACGTCAGCAATAAAAATGATCATCATGAGATAAAATCAGAGTGATGTGAGAAAATAAATTAATCAGAGGCAAGTGATAGCAGATAAAGGAACACCCTGATCCACCACACCCTGATCCACCACAGAGGTCCAGATGTGAGTGTCTATGCGTATGTGATGTGTGATGTGGCCTGCAATAGCACATTGTAGGTGGTTGTGTGTGTGTGTGTGTGTGTGTGTGTGTGTGTGTGTGTGTGTGTGTGTGTGTGTGTGTGTGTGTGTGTGTGTGTGTGTGTGTGTGTGTGTGTGTGTGTGTGTGTGTGTGCGTGTGTGTGTGTGCGTGAGACAGGAGAGCCACAGCTGAATGTTGTGCCGCCGCTGAGGCTGACTGAGTGAGGCTAATGGTGGGCGGGTGGCGGGAGGCAGGGCAGCCCTCCACAGTAATGGACCATGCAGGCAGCCGTATTTACCACAGAATCCTGTAGAGTTCCTCCCAGGTTAATCACCCAGCAGCTGGGAGCCGCATGGCAGAAAGAGGTAGAGCCCCGTGGATGGGCCATGCTAAATTAAATGAAGGGAAAATGGCCTCATTAGCACTCGCTCTGTTGCTCCGGGAGGCGGGAGGGAATGTCTTGGCCTGGCCACTGTCGGCATTAGGGTGCATGGGGTGTAGGTTGTATTGGCTGTAGGTTGTAAATTAAGCTGTAGGCTGTAAACTATAGGCTGTAGGCTGTGAGCCATACCAGTCCTGGCCTGCAACAGGCATCACTATGCAGCAGGGAGAGTGATTGCTTATGGAAATGTTGCTGCATCATGGTATATAATACATTGATTTAAACTTCATCAAGGACTGCTGTCAATCTGTTTCTCCACTTGTACTGTAACTACACTCATAAATCACTAGGCATAGATGCTAAATGAAACTTTGTATAGTTTTATGTACCCTTTCTGGAGGATGATGAGTCCTGTGATATTCTGCCCTATCCAGAGGTGCCTTACTGACATGGTCCTCCACTGCCTCCTGTGCACACTCAAATCCCCTTGAGAGTGCTCAAATCATCACCTGTCCTGTGTCTCATAAGGCCCTAGTCCAAAACCTATTACCTCCCCTATTCCTCCACCCAGTTTCATGGCTTCAATCTCCTTCCCAAGCCAATCTAGGAAACTGAATCAGGAACAAGAGAGAGAAGATTGCGGCTACTTTCAGAGTTCTTCTTGAGAGTGGCCATGATTTGCCAGCTTATGTCCTTGTGTGCTAGATGTATAGCCTAGTATCTTTAACCACTTGTTCATTTCATCAGTTGCATAGGATGATGATAAGATTGATGGTGTGTCTGTCTGTCTGTCTGTCTGTCTGTCTGTCTGTCTGTCTGTGTGTGTGTGTGTGTGTGTGTGTCCAGGATTGGACCCCCCCGCCAGCACTACACAGCTGATTCAAATCATCAGAGCTTGATGATCAATTGGTTATTTGAATCAGCTGTGTAGTGCTAGGGCAAACAAAACTAAATGTGCACCTATTGGGGGCCCAGGACTGGGTTTGGGAAACCCTGAGTTACGTTACCAGCTAAAATATTGTAATCAGATTACAGATACTCTGAGAAGAAAAAAAATGACACCTTTGTTTTATGAATAAAATTCAATGAATCACTGAAAAGGGGGCAATTTTAAGTTTGCTCCACATGAGCGAGTCTGACCACAAGTCAGAGACTACTATGACACCAAATGGGTTCAATGGATCCTGTTTGTCTTCTTCTAATGCCTCTTAAGGGGAACATAATCCAAAAGTAACAAAGTAATCAGATTACGTTACTGAGTTTGGTTAATCAAAGTTACTTTACTGATTACAAATTTGGAACGGTAACTATTAACTGTAACAGATTTAGAGAGTGACATACCAAACCATGTGTGAGTGCAAGTGGGCGTGTCTGTATGTGGTGTGTGTTTATATAGAAGGTGTGTGTGTTTGTTCCGGGCCAAATGGTGCAGTTGATTAGCATAATTGTAATTACCTGTATATAATGCAGCCAGACTGAGTATCAGATGAGGTTGGTATTCCTCACGTCCTCCTCGCTCCTCTGTGGTGAATAACTGAAATTGCCCAGCGTCAACACCTTAGAGATGAGGGGTGGAAAAATAATGCAGAACATTAGGGACGTTTTATTCTTGCTGACCAAACAGTTTTATTTCCTTACTTTGATGCATTACGCTTGAGTCAGCTTCAGTATCTGTGTACTGTAGCAGTTCACCTGAAAAAAACCCTTCATGCACATTCTTGCTCCTCTGTCAGCATTGATGATCAGTTCCAGGTGAAAACATTTACCAGGGTTGGACACATGCAGCGTTTTGAGTGGTTTTTTTCATGTAACAATCCCATTCCATTCCTGGGGGACGCCAGATATACTGTATATAATGATGAAATGGTCTAGTCTCCACCCTAACAATGGGAGTCGTCCCAAAGGCTGGAAGGCAGGTGTTCTGCTTATCGCTCTGCTTATTGCTGTCTTTGTGGACAGATTTCAACGGGAGTGGACCATCCGACTTCGCCTCTTCCTGTGTCTACCCCAGCACTAACACACCATATTCAAATAATCATAAATTCCACGAATCAAGGCTTGGGAAAACCCCCCAGAAATAAGTAAATGCTTGAGAAACAATGTTCTATAGTAAGTAAGTAGAGGCATAAGTTTCCCATTGTGTACACCCATATTCTCACACCACGCTCAGACCTGTCTGATGAGCCACGCAGTCCTAACCAGCTTGTTTCATTTGCTGCTTTCCCCTCTTGATTAGGCACATATGAGAGAGAATGATTCACATATTTTTCACTTGAAATGTGTTGATTACAAAAATCGCTCGCTGTGCAATGGAGATTATGACGATGAATCATACTTGGGCTGCCAAACCACCACTGTTCTGAGAATCAGACGCCTTTCATTTAATCAGACGTCCCTTTATAGGGAGAAAAACTGTTCAGCAGATTCATCAGAGCTCAAAGTGAAAGTCAGATGAAGCCAGACCTTACACCCAGAATGCAAAGTAGGACACTTTTGACGTGAATCTAGGCAAGAGCATCACTGGGCAAAACTTCTTCATCATTCAGCGAGTTAGAGTGCCGAATAAATACCCATATTTCCATGGTCACAATCTGAATGGAAATTCATTCTTTAGGCAACAGGATTTCAGTGACAGATATTTGCTGTTCTGAATTCTCTACTTTCTTTGGAGACAGTCCTCTCGTATCATGGATGCTGTGTTCCTGTCCCACAGTAGATGGAAACACAACCTACTTGCATAACAGGTGGTAAACACAGAACAATTGAGCATTTCCTTTACTCTCTCCTCCCCCTTGCATACATCTTCTCAGCCTTAATCAATGCTCACATGTTGACATGATGAGGCTCAGGGCACCTCTAAATGTTTCATGGCAGGAGGGGGGGGGGGAGGGGGTTAAGGGAGAGAGAGAGAAAGAGAGCGCCTAGTCTCTGTTTTGCCTTTCCGCTCTGCAGACAGCTTGGGGGCTTTAGCAGCCCAAGCTGTGAAGCTGCAGCTCACTGTAAATCCATGGCACCTCCACCAGTAGTCTGTCATCACTAGTGTTGCTTGGCAGTCTAAATCTGGCCAGGAAACAAGCAGCAGCGTCTCTCCTGCTGCCTACACATCCTGCACTGTGGGGATATAACACTCCGCACCATAGCAATCAATATTGGATGCACCTTCAGGGACCAGCCGAGAAAATGGCCTCAGGCTGGACTGGTCCCATCCCACCCATTTTCTATATTTAAAACTAGCCTGGCGTATAATGAAATACATTACCTGCCATGAGCGCTCATAACTCTACCAAGGAACAGACAGAGGAGTTATGGGGAGCGGGACGAAGAATGATCCAATTACACAAATACTGTTTTTACTCTGAAGAACATTTATCACTGTGGCTCTAGCAGATAAATCATAACCGCTTTGGTGGGAGATAAAAATTCCTTGAAATCAATAGATAATGCTGGATTAGAAGCCCATCATGAAATAAGTCAATCTGGCTCTTGCATCTGGGATGATGCAGTGTCTGTGTGTGTTGTGTGTGTTGTGTGTGTGTGCGTGTGAGGAAGACAGTGAAAGCCAGAAGAAATGTGTGAGATGGAAACAGCCCAGATTTCCCCCAATGGAGGCATAGGGCATCGGCTCTCCCCATCTGAAAACAGACATGTCAGCTATCAACACATGATCCTCCAGCACCACACTGCACCTCCTCCTCCTCCTCATCTCCCCTCATCGCCCCTCATCTCCAACATCTGCACCCATCACAGTCTGGTCTCTACGGGCTGCTAGAGCAGGCATAACGCACCCATCACCAAGAAAAGCTGGAAAGAAAAAAATAACCCTGAAGTGCCTATTGGGGAGAGTAGAGAACAACATGGCATAAGAATCTTGTTAGTAAATTGTGATAGTATAAATGGAACACAGATAAAACATGTATTGTGGCATCAGGAATTAGTGAGATTGAAGCAATCCTGTACTGATGTTTCTAAAGTGAAGGAGCCCCTGTCCTATTTTATTATTATGAGGCACTTCAAGGTGTGCACATGCAACCGTTAATAACAACGACAGCGGGTCGTTCTGTGGTGTGGTTGCAGATATCCCTTGAAACAGCGTAAAGCGGGGGAAATGATTCTAATCCAAAGTGAGAGATAGGAAGATACAAGGAAGTGGAATAATTGCCTGTCTTCAAACAAGGGGAAATGACAGTAATTAGGTGAAGGCGAGGTGTTTCTGCTGGGGACATTTCAGCCATGTAAATGGAAGTAATGCATCACAGTCAAATGGGTAGGAGCATTGACACACTCATAGACCAGTAATAACCTGGCCTTTGTCCTCTCTGATCAATACGGGGTGATTACATTCAACAGCACTGGGTGCCTCCTAAATGGCAGATCCTTCCCTATTCCCCATTTAGTGCAGAGCCCCATTCTGAGTAGGGTGCCATTTGGGACAAAGCCCTGGTCCTTCATCTAAAAAGAAGCTCTTAATAGGTACTGTACAAAGCTAAGTCAACTGTTCACTGGATTTCAATATTTTGTAGATGCACTTGGAGGGAAGAATAATATTTAATCCCTATGCTATAACAGGCAGTTAAAAAGAGAGATAGAGAGAGAGGAGGTTTCTATCTTCCAAGGCTATTAGTATCTCAATCAGAGAAATACCTCCCACGTCCCTTCGCGGGGATTTGAAACCCCTCCCTAGCTCTACCTCACTTATCCCGTTCTCCTCCACACACAACGTCCTTGGCTGAGTTATGATGATACTGCAATAATGAGCAGACACTCCAACATGTTGAGCTCACATCATTCCCTGGCAGGGTTGGGGACAGTGGAGGGGGTGTTAGATATTCCACAACGTGGTACGCTCCTGCCAGCCTTGGGAGAGTAATGAGGCAGCGCCATTGTGGCAGACCCACCACCATAACACCCCCGTCTTGTTGCCTAATGAATGAATGAGCCGCGCACAGAGCGGTGAAAAACAGTCCGGTTCCGCACCAGCCCCTGAAGGGGAATTCCTTCCTTCCCCAGCCAACATCCCACATCCCAACCCCTCCTCCACCTGACCCTCCTCCTCCCGCCCCTGATTCATGCGGGGGTGATTGATTAAACCCAGAATGGTGAGCCCCCCCCCCCCCCGTGTTAATTTGGTTTGTACCCCGATACAATGCAGTGATACACCATCAGCAATGACCTCATCTTATATATTATTTTAATCATCAGCTCAATACTACAGTAGGATGTGATCTGAGGTCATTCAGGTCAATGATTAGCATCAACCTGAGACTGTAATGTTCAGGAATCATCATAAATAAAATGTTGGTAAATAAATGGCATTTGTGATTTGTCACAAGGGAGTTGGGGTTGTTTAACATAATTCTGCTGAATAGCATAAAAAAGAAGTTTGGATTTAGTTAACTGAAGAAGAAGAAGTGTTGAGTGTTTACTATGCCCCTGAAAGACACACTGTCACACCAAATGCAGAAGGCGAGCCGCAGGCCCCAAGAGCTCACAGATTTGGATCACAGGGTTGCACCTCCGCTCCTCTCCCCCTCTCTGGCCTGCGGTATGTCCCTGTCCAGGTGCAGAGCGATGCAAAAACATGTCTGGAACAGACTGTCAGCCACAGGCGCCCAGGGGACAACGAACCAGATTGCAGAAAAAAACAACAGTTGGACCCTGAAAACTAGTTTCACCGTTGATATCAACCTTGTCCTCTGCTGCTCAGGCAGAATTCATCTGTCACTTTCCTTTCTTTGTCTCCCAGAGACTGAACCAGGGTGCCACCTCTCTCCTCTCCGGGCGCTGTTCCATGTGTGACGGGGTCTGTGTGAATATGTTGATTAGCAGGAGAGACCACTAGGTCAGGATATAAAACACCAATGTCAACACGCTAGGCATCATACTCTGCACAACAACATCACTAGAATAAATAGGTTTGAAAAAGCAAATACAATCAGATTACATTCATACTGACAGACATGTATTTTTTGTCCACATGCAATATAAATTAAAATCTTTGCTACTATCATGCAGATCCCATCCCAACTTTAATTATTTTAATCTGAAAAAGTACCTCGGGTCATTTCCTCATGCATACCAATATATAATAATCCATGACTGCTGAACTGCAATCTTCAAAGCATTCATCCTCTGTTTTGTTCATCAGTGATATCCCCACGAGGTTTCCTTCATGTAAAAGCTATCTGTCTCTCTCCTCCAGTTACGTTGATTTATATACCGGTATATTCCAGAGGACAGTGCAGTGTGTACGTTCTATGCTCTATGACAGCATGTGTCTGTCTGTGTCGGTTTACCGGTTTGTGGATCTGTTGGGTTCTCGAGCGCCTCTCTCCAGGAAGCAGTAAGCCCTGAGGCCCCGAGGCCCTGCTGCAGAGGACACGAGTCTTCAGATCTGAACAACAGAAAGTTCCCCGCAGAGGTCAAACCACAAGGTCCCAAGGCATTGCAACCTCACAACACACTTGATCAATAGTTCCATTGATCACAATTGGACATGCTTACTGCGTGATTACACAGTCCTCTAGACTTAGCACACGATGCCAGGCTTTTCTCTGAGGGCTAGACATGTGTATAAATGGGGTGGATATGGGGAATATAAATTAACTCACACTACTGGTTTGCCATCATTAGTAGAATGGCTAGGCCAACCTCCACCATGAAGGGAAGGACTGTACACTCCTTAACTGCCTACTGTAGCAATCTCTGTTTTTATTCAATCACATTACCATGGTAATGATAAAAACAGGACTTAGCCTGTAAAACCTCAAAGAGCAGAGATCTCCTGAACTCCTGTGTGTGCTGACAGTGTTCAACCTACTAGCTCTCCCTGTGAGGGTTAGGTGATATTGAGCAGGTAGGGGTGGGAAGGAGGAGGCTGCTCTGCATATTGAGGTTGGAGGGTGAGTGCAGGTCACCAAGGAGGCAGATAAGACCCTACCTTGCATATTAAACCATTTTCACCTGAATGATAGTGAACTGCTGCAATGTAAAAAAAATAAACTTACTGGCAGTTACTGTAAAAATAAATTAAAAAGTACAGTATGTTACCGTAAATTCCAAAGAAACTTTGGTTAAACAGTACATTACTGTAAAGCTTACAACAACATATTTTTTTTACAGTGTGGGATGTGGTACATGATCATGTAGTATATAGGGTCTCTATCCGTCTAAGAATATATACATATGTACCTGGGTCTATTTATTTATTTATTTATCCATTATTTTACCAGGTAAGTTGACTGAGAACACGTTCTCATTTGCAGCAACAACCTGGGGAATGGTTACAGGGGAGAGGAGGGGGATGAATGAGCCAATTGTAAACTGGGGATGACTATGACAACTATGAGCTGTAGTTGGGTCACAGTGGTATCCATATTGTATTTATGTGCAATCTGTGTGTTGTTTTTGAGATGGGGGCATCCTATATGTCAGTGACCACAATTGTATTAGGTTGGGGAAAAGGGGACTGGTATTTTACCAAGGTATCATCTGATTATGCTTATGTCATGGTGACAACAACGATGATGATGATGACAATGACGACGACGACGACGAGCATGATAATGATGATGATGATAACGATGACAACGATGACTAAATAAACGACAACAGCACTGACAATGATTTTGCTGATGAGTGATTATGGTTATGGTTTCCTTAAACATAATCTCTATGATTTGGTCTTTGCATTGTATTGCGGATCATAAATAACACATTTCTACAAGTAAGGCTGAGTCAACATTTCATCAGGTCAACTCCAGTCACCCCAGAAATAAAGACTTCTTACTCTGTTGTTAAAGCTGTGCATAGAATGTCCTTATGAGGAAGGGTGATGAGGACCCACTGATCCTTATTATGAGAAGATCTAATATTGGTTCTGCTTGAATGTATAAAGTTAGAGTTTCTAATGCAACTCTGTGAGCGAATGGTCACTACTTCTTAGTGAGCAATGGGTAGATAGAAACATGACGTACCCCATGTAATCTAACAGAATATAGGGTTTTAAGCTGATTTAACATTAGTCAAATGTAATGTTTCAGCAAGAATAGGATTTTGAGCAGGCCCATAATATATTTGAGGGATCTGTATTGGTCATCAACTTTACAGTAGCTGTGACCAGTGTTGGGGTTGTTACTTCATTCAAAAGTAACAAATTACAAATTACTCCCTGGGAAAAGTAATTAGTTACACTACTGGATATAGCACTTTTGCGTTACACCAAAACATTGAGCGTCCTCACTCATTGTAAATAATGTCAAGGTTACAGTATGTAGGCCTGTACAAGTAGCCCCCTGGGCTCCAGCCTTGGTTGTTTGGTTGAGGTAGGCCTACAGCAGCAGTGGTCAGGCCTCCGGGGTCTTTCGCTACGAGTTTTGTCTTGGCGTGTTGCTTTTGCAGGTTCTTCAAGAGATTGGAAGTTGTGTTTCTAGCAGTGGAGAGATGTTTCTCTCCTGGACACAGTTTACATTCTACAGTTATATTATTGTGATGTTGTCCTTCTACCAAATCCAAGTACTTCCGTCCTGAGAAACTCAACGCTCTAGACTTCTGACTCTCCATGTTCTAGATTTCATCTCTCCAATAAAACAGTTAGTAGTAATTGTGTGTACGTAAACAGGAACTTGGTGAAAGGACTAAAGACAAAAACAATTAGAATCTGGGGCGGGAGGATTTAATATTGCGTCAGCAGAGGGAATAATAACCATCACAAATATTTATTTGGATCTATAACTGTAATAGGAAGGAAATGATGATAACAGTAAAGAAGTAACAGAGACCTATCTGATCAGTAACTGTAATATTATTACTCAAATCAGAACACTACTCCGTCATATTACTCGTTACCGCCAAAAGTAATATTATTACTAAAATTAGAACACTACTCCGTCATATTACTCGTTACCGCCAAAAGTAATATTATTACTATAACTCCCCAACACTGGCTGTGACACATCAACAGTGAAATTAAGATTTCAATTAATATTTCATGTACAATTTTTCTTCCCTCAACAGACATTAGCCCATCAATGTTTCAAGAGGCTAGAAACTTTTTTAAGGAGACCCAGGCGTCTTCAGTAATATGCCTACTGATCTACTCAAAGCCTCTGTCAGGAACCAACCGTTAACATTTTCTGGGGGTGGGTGATAACGTTCGATTAACTGGCAGAGATCATTATCTATGCACATCTAAAATGGAAATGCGCGCAATCATCTGCAATTGAGCTGAGCGAAATCAAAATGGATGGCTGCAATCTCCTCCTTATGAAAGGAAAAGAGCCCTGTATTTCAGAAAAGAGGAAAAGCTTGAGAGAAACGGAGTGAATTGTGCCACTGAAGAGAATATAACACTCAAATGTTTACACTGTAAGAACACTGTGTCGGGAATAAGACACCTGCAATGAATGCAATGGACTGCGGCTCTATTTTCGTCATCATTTCCTGTTACAGTGTTTGTGTTGTGTTAGTTGTATTTATTTGACAGCTCAATCTCTGTGTACAGTACATCACACAGGAAGACCATAAGCTGGTGTCTGGACTCCCCTGCCTGTGGGTGGGTGACTGGCCGGATGGGTGGGAGTACCGGCTGTCGGCGTCCTCCACATTTATCGGTGCTCCGACAGGACCTCACTGTGCCACAATCACACTGCAATAAAACCCAAAATTGCTTTGGATAAAACAAATGGCTTTGCCACTGGAGGAGATAAGCAAAGGGGACATGAATATAATGCAACAAACAAAGGGAGAGTTAGGGGGGAGTTGAGTCGAGCTACAGACTCCAGCAGCTGGATTAACGGCCGCGGTCGGCCGGCCACGTCTCCGGGGGGAATAATTAATGAGGGTCCTCTGCACTCCTCCGATGAGTGAAAGAGCACTCTCTCCGTCTACAGAGGCAGAGGAAATTCATTGAAGAAAAAAGAAATAAACCAAGAGGCCAGAATTACTTTCTGAATCAACCACTTCATTTCATGGCTGGTGTGGCAGCTGTGGTACTGCTGAAATATCTGTCAGAGAAATACGGAGACATTCCAATAACATGGTACTGCCACGTGAATTACATTGAGTTCCTCTGCAGTCAGTCAGAAATCATTTGTTAATCATTGAGTCTTCGTAAATCTTGCTTGAACTTCGTTTCAGAAAAAAAGGAACAACTATTTTCTCCACATCTTTAAATACAGAGGAGTGTTTTATTAATTTCCTCATAGAGAGAGGAGCAACCTACAAGCTCGAGTCTTCCTGCCCCAGGAGCACAAAATGGCTGCCTTTTTCCAATCACTATACCTGCAGAGGCACAGCCATTTTTCACAGCCACCGCAGGCGAAGTCCCACTGATTAAGACCTGGCAAGTGGCAGCTAGCCCACACAATGCTCTACCCCAAGGAGAAACTAAATAGAGGTGATGGTTCTCCTCAGAGAGGGAAGTAGATAAATAGTCTTTGGGAGAATATGAGGTCATTTAACCTCAGTAATCATTCCTGTCTGCCATTGGTCCTATAATCTCAGCTCGGTATTTGGCTCAGCAGACAGTTGTCTCTTGCTTCTCCCTGCATATATTAAGTGCAAAGACACTAGTAAAAAAAGAAATATAGTCTATACTGTAATGTGCATGTTCATTGTTCTGTGTATTCCATTTGAAAATAACCACAGCGAGTGCAGTAGCTGTCAATCAAATCAATTAAATTAGCTACAACAACAGCGTGTCTATCAAGCCCTCTGACGCTGAATGAAGTTGAAGTTTTTTTTTATTGTGCAGATTCCACCAAACTCAATGTCATCTCGCTCTCCCTCTTTTTTCTGTCTTCTCTCCATTATAAAATATATATCTCTCTCTCTCTCTCTTTCTCTCTCTCTCTCTCTCTTCTCTCCAGACTCACTGGAGCATGTCCGACACAGTCTTCTCTCCCCGCATGCAGGAAATGCAGAAGAAGAAATGAATCAACAGATGAACCGACTCTTCCCCCTCCCTGGTCAGAAGAAACCAGATGAAAACAATCTAGTGTCTCCTCTCTGTTGCCTTCATAAATCAGAGAGGATTACTGTGGACGGAAGACACGCAGGCCTCTGCATCGTAATTAAAACACTCATCCTATATTCCACACACACACACACACACACACACACACACACACACACACACACACACACACACCAAGCCTCTTAGTTTTGACTCTGAAACCAACCCATTCCTAATTTAAAGAATAGAAAAATAGTGCCAATAGTGCACAATAAACAACTGAAAGATGTTGCTGCCCTTGTCTTTGATGAATTGCCGCACGCCGCCTTATTATTTAGTCCAGCATGATTAATGACAAATTAAATAAATAAACTCCTCTCCATTTTTGCCTGGGACTCTTCTTTTTCAGGGGGTTTCAAACAGGTTTGAAATACAAGATCATCAGCAACGTGCAAAATGGCACAAATTAAAAGGCCATTCTTCTCAACTTAACTGGAGGACACTTGGCTTTCAGGAGGAAGTGAAAAGGCTCTGTGGAAATCAGCGAGACACACTCAACCCAAGGTGAGGGGAGTGGCCGTCTCAACAATAGCTATCTAATGACTGAGCCTGGCATCCCAGGAGGATAGAACAGAGTCCAATGTAACCCGTGACCGGTTCTATACCGTAGCTAACAGAACCTGGGCTACTTACTCCCTGTGTTAAATATGTTGATGTTAGTGGTCAGTTTCACAGGAAGTAATGTGACCCTAGCTGACCTCAGTGGCCTATTTAAAAAAAATGTATTTAACCTTTATTTAGCTAGAAAAGTCAGTTATAAGTACACCACAGTACCATCGCTATCACACACACATTCTTAAAGCTAAGTCTTTGGCCATTCTCAGGCTACAATGAATGGAGCCACGGCCACAGTACAGGAAAGAGGCAGAGCAAAGCAGAAAACTTGACGCTGCTCCACCTCAGATGTTTGTTACTCCTAACGCCACTAATTAACAATATTGACAGCTAATGAGCAGATGAAGTAAGAGAATTACAATCCACACTAATGACGTTCCTTAATTAGCCTGTTCATTATCTCCCCAACAGCTACAATGGCAAAGGATTCAACTTGTTGCTTCGACACTTGGACGACGGGAACCAAACAAGGGGTGAGAGAAACAGAGGTGGGACACTCACTGAGGGAGCACAAAGACACTGGAGAAAAGTTGGTTGTTTCTATTCTCCTTCACCCCTGGGAAACTGTCTGGTTGATCTCCACACAAAATAAGAGGAGAAGTCTGCCCTCCTCCTTTCCTCCTCTCCCGACATCACACCATCTCTCCCTCCTCTCAATTATCAAGGCGATGCCCCAGATGTACAGGCAATTATGCATTCAATTTCCTTTTAAATTAGGTGGCGTGTAAACAATGCACCAGGAGGTTGAAGGCACGGCCCCTCCATTTCTCAATTTAGACTCACTGATTGCCCTCCCCAAATCTGGTTGCTTCCATTATGGGCTGCATTATGTGCTGCCTGAATACCAAAAGGATTAGGATGAGGGCATTCAAAGTCTTAACCCGTAAAACCTGGGGGTTTTAATGAATTTGAGTAACACCTTACATTAAGTTGCCCTATTACTATATAACTACACATTAATAACGATTAACAACATAGTAATTACATGTTACTATATCATTATGTGGTAATAAGGCTGTAGAGCTAATAGCTTTCAGTTATTACACAATTGGAACAAGGAATGTGTAATCACACATCCACTGGCCGAAGGTTATTCCACATGTGTAATTATTGATGCTATGACACATTTTCTTGTTACACTATGTAACTAATGTTGTGT
Source organism: Oncorhynchus mykiss (assembly GCF_057628025.1). Classification (NCBI taxonomy): domain Eukaryota; kingdom Metazoa; phylum Chordata; class Actinopteri; order Salmoniformes; family Salmonidae; genus Oncorhynchus; species Oncorhynchus mykiss. The sequence goes on along the minus strand of NC_143042.1, from coordinate 11,613,430 downwards.
AATTACACATTTGAAAGTCACCTGTGAATTACCATGTTAATAACTGTACCTTGTTAAACATGCAAAAAATGTAAGGAGAATTGACAGATGCTCTCTTGGATTCAGTGACTACATGCTTACTGCTAATAGATGGGTTTATGAGAGTCTTTGTGACTTGCCTTGAGACAGGTGTGTTGAAAATAATGTTATGTTCAGATCAGGTTCATTGAATATATATTGACTTCAGTTCACAGATTCCCGCTTTTGAGATTGTTTGTTTCGTCATCCATCCAGTTAAAAGATGTTCCCTCAATTGTATTACGTCACTGAGCAAATTTCAGGTCTGCTGAGCGCAAACTTGAATGTTGTGAAAATTCTGTGCAACTTCTGACACACGTTTACTGTGAACACTGAGGCTGTACACACTTTAAGTTCGTTTTAAGAGTGGTCAATTAGACTACTGTGGCTATTTGATTATAATGTAGGCATACTAGAGTGGCCTACCGTCAAAAACAATGGAGAAATGCATTAAATCAAACAAAGTTTATTTGTCACGTGCACCGAATACAACAGTGAAATGCTTACTTACAAGCTCTAACCAATGGTGCGAGAAAAAAAAGGTATGTTTTTTTAGGCAAATAAATAAATAAAACAACATTAAAAAGACATTTGAAAAAAGAGTAGCAAGACTGTATACAGACACCTGTTAGTCAGGCATATTGAGGTATGTACATGTATGTACATGTAGGTTTCGTTACAGTAAAAAGAGGGGTTGTTGGGTGGTGGGACACAATGCAGATAGCCCGGGTAACCTTATGGCTTGAGGGTAAAAACTGTTGAGAAGCCTTTTTGTCTTAGACTTGGCACTCCGGTACCGCTTGCCATGCGGTAGTAGAGAGAACAGTCTATGACTGGGGTGGCTGGGGTCTTTGACAATTTTTAGGGCCTTCCTCTGACACCGCCTGGTGTAGAGGTCCTGGATGGCAGGCAGCTTTGCCCCAGTGATGTCATGGGCCGTACGTACTAACCTCTAAAGTGCCTTGCGGTCGGAGGCCGAGCAATTGCCGTACCAGGCAGTGATGCAACCAGTCAGGATGCTCTCGATGTTGCAGCTGTAGAACATTTTGAGGATCTCAGGACCCATGCCAAATGTTTTTAGTTTCTTGAGGGGGAATAGGCTTTGTCGTGCCCTCTTCACGACTGTCTTGGTGTGTTCGGACCAATCTAGTTTGTTGTTGATGTGGACACCAAGGAATTTGAAGCTCTCAACCTGCTCCACTACAGCCCCGTCGATGAGAATGGGGACGTGCACGGTGCTTCTTTTCCTGTAGTCCACAATCATCTCCCTAGTCTTGGTTACGTTGAGGGATAGGTTGTTATTCTGGCACCACCCGGCCAGGTCTCTGACCTCCTCCCTATAGGCTGTCTCGTCGTTGTCTGTGATCAGGCCTACCACTGTTGTGTCGTCAGCAAACGTATTGATGGTGTTGGAGTCGTGCCTGGCCATGCAGTCGTTGGTGAACAGGGAGTACAGGAGAGGACTGAGCACGCACCCCTGGGGAGCTCCAGTGTTGAGGATCAGCGTGGCAGATGTGTTGCTACCTAACCTCACCACCTGGGGGCGGCCTGTCAGGAAATCCAGGATCCAGTTGCAGAGGGAGGTGTTTAATCCCAGGATCCTTAGCTTGGTGATGAGCTTTGAGGGTACTATGGTGTTGAACGCTGAGCTGTAGTCAGTGAACAGCATTCTCACATAGGTGTTCCTTTTGTCCAGGTGGGAAAGGGCAGTGTGGAGTGCAATAGAGATTGCATCATCTGTGGATCTGTTTGAGTGGTATGCAAATTGGAGTGGGTCTAGGGTTTCTGGGATAATGATGTTGATGTGAGCCATTACCAGCCGGTCTGTAGTCATTTAGGCAGGTTGCCTTTGTTTTCTTGGGCACAGGGACTATGGTGGTCTGCTTGAAGCATGTTGGTATTACAGACTCAATCAGGGACATGTTGAAAATGTCAATGAAGACACCTGCCAGTTGGTCAGCACATGCCCGGAGCACACGTCCTGGTAATCCGTCTGGCCCCGCAGCCTTGTGTATGTTGACCTGTTTAAAGGTCTTACTCACGTCGGCTACGGAGAGCGTGATCACACAGTCACCCGGAACAGCTGATGCTCTCATGCATGCCTCAGTGTTACTTGCCTCGAAATGAGCATAGAAGTGATTTAGCTCGTCTGGTAGGCTCGTGTCACTGGGCAGCTCGCGGCTGTGCTTCCCTTTGTAGTCTGTAATAGTTTGCAAGCCCTGCCACGTCCGACGAGTTTCGGAGCCGGTGTAGAATGATTCAGTCTTAGCCCTGCATTGACTCTTTGCCTGTTTGATGGTTCGTCGCAGGGCATAGCGGGATATCTGCCTGTAATGTTGCCTGTAAGCCATGGCTTCTGGTTGGGATATGTACGTAAAGTCACTGTGGGGACGACGTCCTCAATGTACTTATTGATAAAGCCAGTGACTGATGTGGTGTACTCCTCAATGTCATCGGAAGATTCCCGAAACATGTTCCAGTCTGTGATAGCAAAGCAGTCCTGTAGTTTAGCAACTGCTTCATCTGACCATTTTTTTATAGACCAGATTTTTGCTTGTAAGCAGCAATCAGGAAGATAGAGTTGTGGTCGGATTTACCAAAGGGAGGGCGAGTGTCACGGTCGTCATAATGAGGAGACCAAGGCGCAGCGTGATAAGCATACATAACTCGTTTAATGAAAAGAACGAACACTGAACAAAACAAACTGTGAAGCTATATGACTAGTGCAAACAGGCAACTAAACATAGAATAACAACCCACAAACTATCCAAGGAATATGGCTACCTAAATATGGTCCCCAATCAGAGACAAAGATAAACAGCTGCCTCTGATTGAGAACCAATCTAGGCAACCATAGACATAAAAACACCCGGACTAGAAAACCCCCATAAACATAGAAAAACTCCTAGACAATACAAAAACTACACAAACCACCCTTGTCACACCCTGACCTAACCAAATAATAAAGAAAACAAAGATAACTAAGGTCGGGGTTTTTTTCCCTCTGATTGCACATTTAACATGTTGATAGAGATTTGGTAGAACTGATTTAAGTTTCCCTGCATTAAAGTCTCCGGCTACTGGGTGAGTGGTTTCCTGTTTGCTTATTTCCTTATACAGCTGACTGAGTGCGGTCTTAGTGCCAGCATCTGTCTGTGGTGGTAAATAAACAGCCACGAAAAGTATAGCTGAAAACTCTCTAGGCAGGTGGTGTGGCCTGCAGTTTATCACAATATACTCTTGAGACTTCCTTAGATTTTGTGCACCAGCTTTTGTTTACAAATATGCACAGACCGCCCCCCTCGTCTTACCGGAATGTGCTGTTCTATCCTGCCGGTGCAGTGTGTATCCCGCTTATCTGAATATCCATGTCGTCATTCAGCCACGATTCCGTGAAACATAGGATATTACAGTTTTTGATGTCCCGTTGGTAGGATATTCGTGATCGTACCTCGTCTAGTTTATTCCATTAACATGGAAATAGCTATTCTGTCATTCAGCCCACAGTAGCAGCCAATGTGTGGTGTTCAATGCAGGCCTACATTCCATGTGACTTTTGATAAAAACATGCAGGGCTTGACATTAACCTGTTTATCCACATGTCCTTCAGACAAGGAGGTGACTGAAAATGTTGTTGTGTTGTTTGATGCAAGAAACCACTTCACAAAGTAAAATGCATAATTATTCCCATACCATTACTACAGAGAATCAGACAAATGATGCTACCCTCTGCCTATTGGCTACTTAGCTTGTTCAAGCTTGTCTCAAAATACACCACTGCCCCTTTCAGACAAAAAAAAGCTCTTTACCTGACTCACTTTTCAAAGATGTCTAGAAATGCACACGTTTTGTGCTCTTGCAGGAAGCAATCTATCAGGTATGTGTAACGTCTGCTTCCAACTCACACTCTCAAACACCTAGATCCCCTGAACGTAGCTCACTCTCCAGATCCCAATCACCTGAATTCTGAATTCTGTTCACACACCTGTATGTAATTTACACACACTGTTTAGTTCAGTTCATTGCACCCCATCATTGTGAGATGTTGTTTGTTTTGATACACATTTTTATTCAGAGCGCTGTTTTTTCCCGTATGTGTTCTCTTGTGTATCATAGTTTTGGCCATCCTCACTAACGATGCCGTTTTGCCTGTTCCCTGCCTGTACTTTTGCCTATCGGATTTCCTGTTATCAACCTTGTGTCTGATCTCCCAGACTTCGTTATCAGCCTTTTCGGACCGCTGTGTATGACCTTCTGCCTGCCCCTGGACCCAGCTACCATCCTGTGGTCCTTTACAAAGAAATATCTGCTGCGCCCTGCGCTTGAAACCAGCTCTCTGTCTCCCATCGTGTTCATTACAGTATGAAGGTAAGACCCAGATACAGACAAAGTCGAATTAACAATGGTTTAATAATCCAACAAGGGCAGGCAATAGGCAGGTCAAGGCAGGCAGGGGTAGGTAAACCAGAGGTGGGACAACAGTACAGGATGGCAGGCAGGCTCAGGGTCTGGCAGAGTGGTCAGGCAGATGGGCTGAGAGTCAGGACAGGCAAGGGTAAAAACCAGGAAGGCGAAAAAAAGAGAGACTGGGAAAAGCAGGAGCAAACACAAAAACGCTGCTTGACTTCACAAACAAGATGAACTGGCAAAAGAGAGCACAGGTATAAATTCATAGGGGATAATGGGGAAGATGGGCGAACCTGGAGGTGGGTGGAGACAATCACAAAGACAGGTGAAACATATCAGGGTGTGACACAATCACTCCCCTATTGCTGATTACGAATGATCTATAACTGGGCTAATAACTCACCGACTAGCAATGAATATGAACAAATGTACAAATGTGCACTGGTGGCTCGCACTTTGATCTCAAAACAAGAGCATCTACTCACGACCGCTTACGCTGTAAAAACAGTCCATTTCAAAGTGAATTTAAAAAAAAATGTATTTCACCTGTATTTAACCAGGTTGGCTAGTTGAGAACAAGTTCTCATTTGCATCTGCGACCTGGCCAAGATAAAGCAAAGCAGTTCGACAGATACAACAACACAGTTACACATGGAATAAACAAACATACAGTCAATAACACAGAGGTAAAATCTATATACAGCATGTGCAAATGAGGTAGGATAAGAGAGGTAAGGCAATAAATAGGCCATGGTGGCGAAGTAATTACAATATTGCAATTAAACACTGGAATGGTAGGGTGTGCAGAAGATGAATGTGCAAGTAGAGTGGTGCAAAGGAGCAAGATAAATAAATAAATACAGTATGGGGATGAGGTAGATTGGATGGGCTATTTACAGATGAGCTATGTACAGGTGCAGTGATCTGTGAGCTGCTCTGACAGCTGGTGCTTAAAGCTAGTGAGGGATGTAAGAGTCAACAGCTTCAGAAATTTGTGCAGTTCGTTCCAGTCATTGGCAGCAGAGAACTGGAAGGAAAGGCGGCCAAAGGAAGAATTGGCTTTGGGGGTGACCAGTGAGATAAACCTGTTGGATTGCGTGCTACGGGTGAGTGCTGCTATGGTGACCAGTGAGCTGAGATAAGGAGGGGCTTTACCTAGCAGAGACTTGTAGATGACCTGGAGCCTGCTTCAACAGTGGATGGAAACATGTTGTCAACCTTGATAAAGCAAATTCTGAAAACCATTACAGCTCAAAAACACAAACTCAGATCCTTGCAGATGGTCTTGAATATCTGACTCCATCAATATGACAACACGATCATGTTCTCAGCATATTTCAACTGAACACTGCATTGCATACGTCATTAGACCACCCAATCCAGTTGTTCCACACCAGGCTTATAAAATAATTCCATTTAGCCTCACACGGTGACTCAGTAGTGTAGTCTAATTGTCTGGGGACTCTGCCTTGCCTTTGGGGTCAGCTTGATGCTCTGAACGCCATCACACAGCTTTAATTGAATTGCAGAGACTAGCTTCCTAATTAAGTGATTAAGGCTGAGAACATGGGGGCAATTAGGGAATAAACCCCCCCTCCCCACTCCCCCCGACGGTGGCCAGACAGAGAGATGAGAACATGGGGGAAATTAGGGAATTTCATTTAAAATCAGCATGCAGTACCGGTAAAATACAGTTGCCAAATCCTAATGATTCTGACAGGTCTTGCAGTTACAGTAGTGATGGGCCTGGTCATTTTGAATTCATATCTGCTCTTATTGGGAAGGTAGAGATAGGTCTGTACAGCTTTCCTAAGGGATGATCCTCATTTGAATGTCAAAGAAAGAGCTAGTACAACCTGCCGGCTATAGAACAGAACAGAACACCAGGCCAATGTCCTTGACCACTTAAGAGGAGAGGAAAGTAGGCAGCAGGCATTCCCTGGTCCCTCCTCCAACTCTGCCTGCCGACCTGGTGTCTGTCAACATAATGAAGTGTCTGGACAGACGGCTAGTCATACAGACAGACGGACAGATGCAGGGGATGGAGGGAGAAACACAGGGTGGGAATGAGAGGATTATGTATGTGGTGCTGGATGGTGGACTGTGGGGATAACAGTGTTGGATTGGGATCTAGCATGTGTCAGAGCTGGAAGATTACATCTGTATTCACAGTAGCAGGGCTCCACAAGGCATGGGAGGGAGGGAGAGGTGGGGAGAGTAATGTACGACTCTGGGGCTGCAGAGAGAGGGGGAGCTCTGTTTCTGAGGGGAGCCCACCATGCAACTCACACTCCACAACATCACTCATAACTCAGGAAAAGTCAGGCAGAGTCTAATGAGAATGGATCTTTCACCAATCATCATTTGCGTTCTTGGTGCGATGCTGTCAACAATGCTGTCTGCACTGTTGCTTCTGCTCACCAGAATGAGGAGAGGGAAGAAGAGCACATAAGACAAACGGAACGTCCTGGAATCTGACTAATGAATACAAAACTTGAGATCACCAAAGGGTTATGAACTATGGCTTATTTACAGTGTTAATATGTGCAGTTTATTAGATGAGTGTGTTTACTGTTGCAGGAACCACAAACCAATTATTCAAACTCTTTCATGATATTGCCATCATCATAAGATACATTACTTTCATACACAAACACACAACTACAGACAGGTTTATGAAAAGGGCTTGATGTATGAGGAGAAAAACTAACAGCCGTGTATTCCATACAGAATTTTCTTAGTTTTTGTATTTTCTTAATGACCACAAATGTACTTTAAAAGGCTGTTTCAAGTGGAACATTACCACAGGGTTAATGCTATCTCAGGATCCTTGGGGCGTCCATACCCTAAACCTAACCCCCACCCTTACCCTAACATTATCCCTTTACCTTAACCATTTTAAATGTCAACTTCAATGGGGTAAGAGTTGGGACGTCCCAAGGAAACGTCCCAAGGAAACGTCCCGAGGAAACCCCATTGATAGCAAGGACCCATTTTTCTCCCACGGCTCTCTTTCCTCCCTGCCTTCCCATCTTCCCTGATCCTGATGACACTAATCTCTAGAATAATGTACAAGGGTTAAACAAATGCTATTTTTCACAGCGTCACCGTCATACCGTCACTCTCCTGTTTAGCACTGAGGGGCTGGCAGAGAGGAGGCTGACTGGTGCTGCCAACGTGATCGCTCCCCGACTGTCTGAGCTTTGAGTGACAGGCGCATCGCTCAGCACCCATTGCAGTTTAGAATCACACTCTGGCTCCGCTACATGTATAATTAATGAGGCGGTGGAGCACTGCAGGTAATCATTTAGAGACCACAATTCAACCCAGAGTCTGGGAAGTGGAAGAGGAGTGACTGGCACATCAGTGCAAATTCAACTAAATGGCACCTGGAAGCGGACGAACTTTCACTCGTACCTGGCTGAGAGAAAATTTGCTACAGATTTATGACATTTCGTCCATTTGTTTTCTGTAATGGATTATTTATTTGCCAAAAATATTAGCTTGTTCCCTCTCTGGTTCAGTGTCGATTAGAGACTTTGGCTGAGCAATTTCTTGATAGTTTGAAGCCCTGTGCCGAACCGCCAACACGTGTGAATGCGTTTTGTCTTCTCTGAAGGACAGGCAACGTCTCTGACCTAATTAGAAAGTGGACACCACATATTCAGGTTGACTTCGAGCTATAGAGACGTGGCCTATTTTCTAATTGCAGCAGGACAATGGACAGTCAGACACCTCTTCTTTCCTTTGTCTGAGCAGGAGGCAGAAGGCTGAGGAGGATAGCTGGGAGACAAACATTTTGGGCCGAGGGGGCCATTGGTCACATGGAACTGAAGGCTGGCAGTAGGAAGCTCAGGGGATAGGTAGCTGAGGCTGGCAGTAGGAAGCTCAGGGGATAGGGAGCTGAGGCTGGCAGTAGGAAGCTCAGGGGATAGGGAGCTGAGGCTGGCAGTAGGAAGCTCATGGGATAGGTAGCAGAGGCTGGCAGTAGGAAGCTCAGGGGATAGGTAGCTGAGGCTGGCAGTAGGAAGCTCAGGGGATAGGTAGCTGAGGCTGGCAGTAGGAAGCTGAGGGGATAGGTAGCTGAGGCTGGCAGTAGGAAGCTCAGGAGATAGGTAGCTGAGGCTGGCAGTAGGAAGCTCAGGAGATAGGTAGCTGAGGCTGGCAGTAGGAAGCTCAGAGGATAGGGAGCTGAGCGCTAAAAGGACCATAGAGCTAAAGCAAGGGGCTATGAAACCAGGGAGGTGTTCTAGCCCCTAATAGGCTATGGGAGTACGGAGGCTTAGAAATGCTGGGGGACAAAATGGGCTGGTGTGCCTGGGTACAGAGGGTGAACTAGAGACAAGGCTGTGGATGGCATAGGAGATGAGAGCTAGGGGCTATAGTGGCTGCAAAGCTGTGGTAGCTAAGGGAGCTGCAGGTTCTGAAATAACCACAGAGAGCCCAACTACTCCAGCAGAGGAGAAAGACAACTCTTTCAGTGTGGAAATTATGCTGCCCTGTGATAGCCGGTACTGACTGCTTTTGACTAGGATAAAGCAGACCATTATAGCTGCTATCATACCTCCAACCAGAGCCTCCACTAGGGAACTACTGCCTGTCTAAAACGATTCAGGTTTTGCTTAGCATTATTTTATTTTATTAACCTAACTCCAGCAAGCAATTCCCTATTGTAGTGGGAAAGTTCCCAGGTAAGTAAGATGAATCTGTTGAAAACAGACTTATCTAGCTAGGATCCAGCAAACAAATAGTCTGATTAGATGTTAGGTTGTTAAGGGAGAGAGGGCTTCAGGGCCTCAATAAGATAGAATAATCTAATTCAAGAAGAGATTGTGACTCATATCATCTAAAAAAACGAGTGTCAGCTCTATACAAAAATGTAATGATGCACAGCTTTATCTAGGCTGGGTCTGACTATATACCCTTTGTGAACTCACTGATAATCACAGCTTTATCTAGGCTGGGTCTGACTATACCCTTTGTGAACTCACTGATAATCACAGCTTTATCTAGGCTGGGTCTGACTATACCCTTTGTGAACTCACTGATAATCACGGCTTTATCTAGGCTGGGTCTGACTATACCCTTTGTGAACTCACTGATAATCACAGCTTTATCTAGGCTGGGTCTGACTATACCCTTTGTGAACTCACTGATAATCACGGCTTTATCTAGGCTGGGTCTGACTATACCCTTTGTGAACTCACTGATAATCACGGCTTTGTCTAGGCTGGGTCTGACTATACCCTTTGTGAACTCACTGATAATCACAGCTTTATCTAGGCTGGGTCTGACTATACCCTTTGTGAACTCACTGATAATCACGGCTTTATCTAGGCTGGGTCTGACTATACCCTTTGTGAACTCACTGATAATCACGGCTTTGTCTAGGCTGGGTCTGACTATACCCTTTGTGAACTCACTGATAATCACGGCTTTATCTAGGCTGGGTCTGACTATACCCTTTGTGAACTCACTGATAATCACAGCTTTATCTAGGCTGGGTCTGACTATACCCTTTGTGAACTCACTGATAATCACAGCTTTATCTAGGCTGGGTCTGACTATACCCTTTGTGAACTCACTGATAATCACGGCTTTGTCTAGGCTGGGTCTGACTATACCCTTTGTGAACTCACTGATAATCACGGCTTTATCTAGGCTGGGTCTGACTATACCCTTTGTGAACTCACTGATAATCACGGCTTTATCTAGGCTGGGTCTGACTATACCCTTTGTGAACTCACTGATAATCACAGCTTTATCTAGGCTGGGTCTGACTATACCCTTTGTGAACTCACTGATAATCACAGCTATATCTAGGCTGGGTCTGACTATACGCTTTGTGAACTTACTGATAATCACGGCTTTAAAAGTCCAATGCAGCTGTTTTTATATCAATATCCAATCATTTCTGAGTAACAATTAAGTACCTTACTGTGATTGTTTTCAATTAAAATGGTCAAAAAGAAACAAAAATTGCTTCTTAGCAAAGAGGGCAAAACTGTAAATTAGCTGTTATTCGCAGAGAGGTTTGAAACTCTCTTTCTTATTGGTCCATGAACTAATTTACTGCCTGGTGATGTCACCAAAACTCCATCCCACCAAAACGGGCAGATATTTCAGACAGTCTTTTCAAACAGCTCTTACACTATAGTGCATCATCATTTTCACAATTTCACAGTATTATTCCAACCTCATAGTGTGGAAATATATATAAAACACAGGAAAAGCAGGTTTTTGACACCACTGGCCATTTAATATCCATTATCGAGAGCAGTATGCTGAGGGAGCAAGGTTTTTGGGGCGTGGATTACATCAAATTTGGATCAGCATGTAGTGTAGTTTTTCACTTTAATTTTGAGTGTGACTCCAAATCCAGACCTCCATGGGTTGATACATTTGATTTCCATTGATATTTTTTGTGTGATTTTGTTGTCAGCACATTCATCTATGAAAAGAAAAAAGTATTTAAGAATAATATTTCATTCATTCAGATCTAGGATGTGTTATTTTAGTGTTCCCTTTATTATTTTGAGCAGTATATATTTTTTAACCTGGCAAGTCAGTTAAGAACAAATTTAATTTACAATGACAGCCTACCAGGGAACAGTGGGTTAACTGCCTTGTTCAGGGGCAAAACAAGATTTTTTACCTTGTCAGCTTGTGGATTCGAACCAGCAACCTTTCAGCTACTGGCCCAACACTGGCCCAACCACTAGGCTACCTGCTGGCTATCTGCTGGACACCTGACTACCTGCCACCTAAAAAAGTGGAACAAGTGGACGAAACTGTCTTGTTGCATTGGGGGCAGTGCTGAGCCTGCTTTTTTGACCTTAAAGATTTCAAAGAGAATAAAACACATTGAAATATAATTATAGGGTGTAACTCAGAGCTTCTACATCTGCAGTGGAAATGTTTTTGTTCAAAGGGGCCCGGTGCAAGGCTCAATACAACATCAGCTTTGTGTTATCAGACTTTTCAGCTGTAAATGACTTTCTTTAATAACAATGATTATTTCAAGGGTTACGGCTCCTTTCTTTGAATAACTGATACACTGATACACAGTTATTAAATAACACGTATGAAATATCATTTTAAAAAGGAAGGGGTCGTTTGATGTTACCTTTCTTGATGTTATTATTCATGAATTCTGTAGATTTTTCCAAAAGCAAAACCCATTCAAATCAATCATTTAAACCTTTTAGTTTGCTCTTCTCTGTATGCCACCCGAGGTCTAGAGATCAGAGAGCGTTCTGAGGCTCAAAGAAAGTGTTTTGCAAGTTCAACCAAATGCATTACCTTAGCAGACCTGCTAGAGAATAGAAGGTGTACCTAACCACCAATAGACCTATTATCACGCATAATCAGCCCCAATAAATTTATACGAAGAGGAAACATCTCCGAAGACGTCGCATTCAAATGACTGCTGCCCTCGGCTTTGAGTGCTTGACACAAATTTCTGTTGTAACCCAAATTACCTTAATGCCTCAGTTCCCCTTCTCTTAAATGTGTGCCGAGGATGGAGGCCTTTCAAGTACCCTTTCCACTCCAAATACACAGGGTCCAGGAGAGAAAGAGAGAGTCCGTGGGAGTGCTCTGTCTGCATCTCATCTCCTTCTACCTGGGAGAGAGATGGCTGCAGATGGGGTTGTAGAAAATGGAGAGTGGCAGGGTGAGAGGAGGGGCCGCCAGAGTTAAAACTGCTGCCTTGTGTTTCCCCGCTCCACTCCAATATCCCAGGTAGATCAGAGGAACGCCCAGGCGGGCGGGTGGGTTGTCGTAGTGGGACTCTTATCTGTTTACATCATTACACATTGTGTTGAGCTGCACGCGGATGGATGCCCTGCAGTGACAGCCAGGGAAGGGGATGCCTTTCAAAGTGTACATGGGAAGGAAGGGGAGGGGGGAAAAGAAGGATGAAGAGCGGGAGAAAATTCACTGATAAGAAGAAGAAAAACTGGTGGGATTGGGAGTTTCTGGCATACCGAGGAGAGAGAGCTTTGATGTAGGTTTCACATCTCACCCTTTTTACTTATTCGAGTTCTCCCTGCGTCTTCTAGCGCACCCCCCTGATGTTTTACAGTTTTTCTCAATCGCTAAGACACTTTTAACGAAACTGGGGTCCACTAGATCTCCATCAGAACCTAATTAGCGCAAAAAAGTAAGTAATTTCTCATTGCTTTCACACACAATGCAAACGCTAAGCACACTCTACAAAAGACGCAAAACTCAAATCATGACAAACAAAATTCTAACTTCTGCTCGCAGCTGATGCAAATTACTCTCTTGAATGTGAACCTCTTCTGCAATGTGTGCAAAACTTCTTTGTGCAATTGTTCAATCAGCAATCATTCCTTATCCCATGCATAAAAGAGATCACCTCTGAGTTGCTGTTTGCAAGAATGGACCAATTAAGAGGCAGAGGGCAAGGACAAGGGAGAGGTAGAGCTGCCCACAGAGGAAGATAGTTCAGCTCCCAGTTCAAATGGAGGAAGGTCAAATAAAGCCTTTTGTTTCTGTATATTCATGCTCTTGGCTGCATTGGTTATCGTTGGTCAAATCATTTTAGGACAAAAGAATAGAACTCATACTGTGCTAATATGTTTACTTGCCTTTCATGGTGCATACTACAATTATAGTATCAACAAATGGTACAGACATGTAAAAGAGGATTAACCATGTTAGCGTATATTGACAGTTGTTGTTAGTGTTTATTGGGACATTTTGTAACGATTGATTTTAGTTGATAGTTGATTTTGTGTCATGTATTTAATGCTTTGAAATTCTTAATGCATTTTGCAATTGAAATGTGTCATTTTGGCCAATGTGTTTCAGTTTGGTGCTTTGTGTTAATTATTTAGAAAAATTAAACCCACCCTTCATGTTATTTGGATGGCAGAGAATCCACTTCAGCCTTACTGCTATGAAAAGCCTATTATTGTTTAAGAGCTGGTAAGAAAGAGGGAGTGAGAGAGAGATAGAAAAATAGAGAGAGACGGATAAAGGAAAGAGAAAGGAAGAGAGATTGGTATAGAGAGAGAGAGATGAAGGGAGAATGAAGGAAGTTGGACAGGAACCAATTGACTGCCTTGACTGAGGGGGAGAAAAGCAACATTGAGGGATCAATACAGCATGTAACTTATCCTTATAGAAGACGGAGAGAAAGAGAGTTTTAGTATGGAAGAGGAGTAGGAGGTTTTGAAGAAAAGGGAACATTTGTCACTCTTTTATCAGGCCGAGGTGAGGTTGAATCAGATAAAAGAGAGAGAGAGAGGGAGGGGAAGAGAGAGAGAGAGAGAGTGAGTGTAAGAGAGCACAAAACCCCGTGACAAAATCTTGTTTCATAATCCTCTGTGTGCCAGCGCTGATGATTTCATGCAGAAATCGAATGGAATTTAATGGGAAACTGACATTGTTATAATCATGGGAACACGTCAGAGTTACGGCTGGAGTAACAGACATCTGCTCCAATGAGACATGTCTGTTGTGTGACAGCGAGAGAGAGAGAGAGAGAGAGAGAGAGAGAGAGAGAGAGAGAGAGAGAGAGCAAGCGTAGTTACAGCAGCAAGGCTACCACAGTGACAGTCCATCTCTCTCCTCCCACCACCTGCAGCCCCTCGCTCTCCTCCACACAGAGACATACGCACCATGGTAGAGCTCAATGTCATCTTCTGCTGTCACCATTTTATTCCTCAGTTAATATTTTCCCTCTCTGGCTTCTGTTGCCATATGTGCTCGGCAGGCATCATTTCCTTCACACTAGCATTCCATCCACAACATGGGCAGCAGAGGGCTGTAATTGGAATTCCCAACCAGAGGAAGGTGTGTGTGTTGTGTTAACCTCTGTACTTCCACTACCAGCTACAGTTCCATGACAAGCACACTAAAATATGCCTTGAAAAATATGGCCACGTGGATGAAGGCGGCTCTCTTTCTCTCTCTCTCTCTCTCTCTCTCTCTCTCTCTCTCTCTCTCTCTCTCTCTCTCTCTCTCTCTAAGTGGCTACTGTGTAAACTCCTCGTCGAACCCCACACCCCACTAGTAAAACCCACAGGGTGGCAGTGCACTTTTTAATCATCACTCCTCTTACTGGGAGAATGTGTGACTGTGTTAAAAGCCAGACCCCCGATTTCTAAAAGCGTCCCACTCTGACCTTGACGCCATTAACACTGTAATTTGACTGATAAAGCCTCAGGTTTTTATCTTCCATATTCCTTATCAGCTCTTTTATTTTCCAGCCGGAGCGAACTGCAGCGCTAACACTTGATGGAAGACGAAGGAGAGGTGACACAAAGGAGAAGCTATACATAGCAGTATATCCACCACAGACACTTGGCTGTTACAGATATCAGGATACAGTGTTGTATGTGTGTTCAGCCATAGAGCCAAAGAGCATCTTCTTCACCATAATGGGGGATGGACAGGGACAGATGAGGACCCATGGAAACTATGGATGACCACTTCTTAACACCTCTGTCTGTGGCTAATTTAAGGTCTACATGGCTTTTATATGGCAGCCCTAATGCAATGAGACAGAGATTGAAAAGAGAGAGAGAATTCATTTTACCAACACGTCTTTTCAGAGTGGTGAGGTGAATCAGCATTATGCTGTCACATGGCATACTGCTCTGAGGAAGAGAGACCCACACACCGCTCCAATGCAGCTGAGACACTGCCTAGCATCATTAGCTGGGGCTCAGAGATAGTGCAGGTTTGTGTTGTGAGATGCTAGGCTTGTTAATAAGTCCTTCCGACCTCCAGTGACAGTCAGCAGTCTATTTCAGTGAACCCCTTCACCCACTGCTGATGAAGACTGAACATATACTGAACATAATTGTGTATTAGGTCACTGCATCATACCCACTATGAAGACAGTAGATCTGGCTATGACACCAGCATGCGTTTGTCTGTGGCGAGGCTCTAGTACCACGTTATAAAACACAGGCTGGCTGGTCAGCATGACTAAAGTCAAACACACAGGTTAAAATTGCTAGCAGGCTTGGCGGCTTGTCTACATGGCTCAGAGTGACCAAGCCTTATATATATATATATATATATATATCTATAATGTTATGTTAGACCGAAGGTCAAGCCTGGTGAACTAGAGCCATCAACAACAGAAACAGTACTGCAGGGCTCTGCTGTGCATTTGTGAGAGTTAGCTTGAGTGACTTTGATTTAACATTGCTCTCCATCCACCATACAGAGTTCACAAAACAGTGGTATAAGGTCATCGGTCCAGAAATGTAATGGCAATATATACATGATTATAATTCCAGTGGTCGCACAGGTCATGGCTTACAGAAAGGTAAACACACCTAAAAGAACACTGCTTTTGTGAAATAGTATTCTGGTCATGTCCAGACCACGGTCGTCATAGCAAATCAACTAGCTACGAGCGTTCCTTCTTGAATCTCAGACGAAACAAAGATATTCAACCACTCTTGGGGGACAATGGGAGTAGATTTAAGAAGTGCTTCTTTATTATTCAAATGCTTGAAGTGCCTCTCCTCCAGTACCAGTCCATTGCTGCCATATCCAAATGGGAAAGGTCCAAATGACCCAGTTCTATCCAGGATGTGCCAGCCTGTTGAAGCAGCTACGTCACACAGCAGCCTCACAGCAAATAACCCCATGATAAATGGAGAGAGCCAATGTGAGATGACATCTGTTTCATTACTGGGGGCCCTCAATGGGGTTTCTGGTGTGAGAGGAGGTGAAAGAAGGCCACCAGGAGAGAAGAAGGAGCTGAGTACAATCTCTCCATCTTCCTCTTTCCATATCCACCTATCTCACTCTCTCTCTCTCTCTCTCTCTCTCTCTCTTTCTCTTGCTCTCTCCCTCTCCCTCTCCCTCCTTCCTGGACCAGGGCTATTGATCAGCAGCTACTGTTGGACAGCTCAGTCAGGCTATTAAGATGTGTGGGTGTAAACAGTAGTGGTAGTAGTAAACATAACTATCCCAGACATCACCATGGAATACACATCACCAACCTCCCGGGAGGACAGCACTAATGGCAGCCCACGCAACAGTCAAGCAAAGAGGTCATCACAGCTGCCGGAGGCACACTAGACAATCACACACATGGGGAAACATGCGTGCACGCATAAACACAAGCACACACATAAATACAGGCATGCATGCACACACACCCACACCCTCACCTACACAGGCATGCACAAGAATACACACACGCAAGCACACACTCACTACAAAACACATATAAGACATTCAAAGGTACCAATAACATCATGTGATGAGAGAATCTTGACGTGAAGTACACACACCATGCATCCATTATTATCCACTGAATCAAAAATACCCCTTGAATCACAAACAACCTTTTCTCCATCTCCCTTGGCAGTAGGTAATGTGTGTTTGGTGATTGAAACGGCCCTTTAAAAGGAAGTGACTGTCTGACTGACAGCTCTTCCCTTCAGGCAACTGCTCCACTTCTTGTGTAGTGTGTCTCAAATGGCCCCCTATTCCCTATATAGTGCACTACATGGCCCCCTAGTCAAAAGTAGTCAACTACTTCAGGAGTAGGGTGCCATTTGGGACGCAGTCTTTCTCTGAGGAGAAGGGAGGACAGGCAAACCCATTATCCAGGCTTAGCACATGTATGAAATCCCAGTTAATGAGTGAGTGAAGAGAACAGGGGGGGGGGGGGGTCTCAGGCAAACGCCCATGCCCTCTTTCTTCCTCTCTTCCTCCCTTCGAGACTGACGATGACACGATGGCTGCCAGGGACCACCTGGGTAACGGGACGAAAGGAGGTGAGGAAAATGTTCCCTTTTCAGTGGAGGCAGCGTCTCGTGGTTTTGGCTGTCAGGATCAGAAATCAAAATGCCACAGCAGGTCACTCTGGTGGGATAGAGGAGTCATTGTTGACTCGGTGTTCTGAATCACGATGTTCTCGTTAAGAGACAAGATAGAAAGTAGAATCTCTTAAACCCAGTGTGTGATTCATCAGAGGATTGCCACACACACACACACACACACACACACACACACACACACACACACACAGTTGGAGACCCAGCAGAAGTGTAAAGAGAGCAATAAAAATGGCAGTATGAGCCAGCAACATGCCATGCCAGGCACTCTGTCATCTGTCATCTGTCCATACGGAGAGACAGTTGCTGCTTGTTTTTCTCTCTTCACCCAGGTCCACGTTGGCATTAGCAAAATGCCACTAAACAAATACTGACTCATCATCTCACAGCGCTAGGGCTCACAGATGCAGTGCTGAGAGAGCCGGCTGGAGGGAAGGCAGAGGGAGCAATGTGGTAGGAGGAGGAGGAAAGCAATGTGGCACCGTTCCTTGTCTTGGACACCTGAGTGTGTTTTGCCATGATGCTGGTGTGGTCAGTTCGTCGGTCATCAGATGGATACATAGTCAGACATATTTTTGTCTGTCACTCTGTTACCAACCCTGTGTCTAGCCGTATATGTGCTACTGATCTGCCTCTGAACAGACAGATGACCTGTGAGTGTCTGTGGGCATAAATGGGTGAGTGCGTGTGTACGTAGGTGCATGCATGTGTGTCAGTCAAGCAAAAGATACCAATTATTTTTTATTAATTAAGGATTGTCAAATTCTCTTACTAAATCCTGTTGTGGAAATTCTAATCAATAATGAGGAGAGACAAGGTCAATCACCAATCAGGATATTACTTTATTCAAAACTTATCGACAAGGGAGCATAGAGCAATACCGATGGCTGGTCGACCCAACATGGTGATTGTTGGGTTGAGAGCCCCGACACAAAGGATACAAATATATTTTATAGCAAAGATACACACCCTTAGTCTGCATGACAAACAACAGATGTGTGGAATGGGTCATAAGCTGAGACTTCGTATGAAAAAATGAATAATTCACAGCAGACAGTATCTGCTGTAAAGACTGTTCTCATTGTGTGAAAACCAGGGTCTGGCCCCCAAAACAAGGTTCCTCTCATAGTTATCCATACCTGAGCCATCTTCACCCTGGTACCTCCTTCACCCTGGTACATTCTATGGAATGCGGGCTCCGAGAGAGGACAAGACCATCATAAATCAGTTGCTACAGTTCAATCTCAGAAGCTCCTCTCAGTTCACACAGACACAATATAGTTCTAAGAACCCTATTCCATACCATAAAACAACCATTTGATGCAATGACAGCATTATAACATCATCTTGTAATTTCACTCTCATAAGCCTCCAGACTCTGATTGGCTGGCCGTTGTCCTAGCCTCCCCAGCTTTGCCCAGCCAGGTGGACCGAGGACTGATTGGATGCTGGCTCCCGGTGCCACAGAGGGGTCTGGCTTGATCAGGCCTGGACGGACATGTGTCTGTGCTTGGCAGGACTCCATTCCCCAGACTCCCCTCTGACTCCAGACATACAGCCACTCCTCCTAGCCAGGGATCAGACTAGGCTCCATGGGCCAAAATCAAACAGACCTCCACTGTCTCTTCTCTACTGGCACACACACCTGTTTACCAACAGCGAAGGGATACAGGAAACTCAATCTACAGAGGACAGATCACTAATGAGGGTTGGGAGTCTACAGATGTAGGATCTTCATTCGAGCCAGTTTGCTTCAGCAGGAAAATATTGCTGCTGCAACAAGGAAATGTGAATTATTATGTGGATTATAATTTATTTAAATTTTTGTAGGGGTTGATACATTTTTCGTTAGGGCTAATCAAGTCTGACATTTCAAAGTGGAATTTACAAAAAAAACTACACTACAACTTTGTATTTCGTGCACTGCAGGAAAATGCGGAGCAACAAAAGAGTTACCAAATTAAGATCTTACATCTGTAACTCCCACATCCCGGACTTATTACTGTTAGTGAATCACCGGCTTCCATTCTCTTCCCCTGTTCATCATCATCATCATACCGAGGATCTCTTTGAAAATGCCTCTTCCGCACCACGCAGTGCTAGTATGTTAGATGCAGTGCTAGATGACAGCAGATGTCAGCAAGAAGCTTTGCATGCTTGCAACAGGTTGTGAAGGTTTGTGGGTGTCAATACATTTGAGGGACTAAAACCCGCAAACTGTTCAATATAATACACAGGACCACAAGTGGTTGCAACACAAACGTCACACACTAATCAACAACCCCCAACTCCTCAGTCAGCGTTTTCCTCAGTGAAGATACTGAATCCCCCCTCCACACACAACAAGATGTCTTCACGCCAAACTCTTCTCACTGCCAGCCCCATTTGCATGGAGAGTCTGCTGCAACCAACACGTCATCTGAACGCACTTCCAGTCACTGTCAGGGCTGCAGAGTCTCTAGCCTCGTTGAAGGCACAGCTAAAGACTGAGCTGTTCATGAACGCTTTCAAGGACCTACTGTATGTTAATTCTGTTTTCCTGTCCACCGGATCTGCTTACAGTGTTCTGAGTTTTGATTGATCTTTTTATTCTAATTGTTTTACCTTGGGTGTGAGAAAAGCACTTCACAAATTAAATGTATTATTATTATTGTTTCTCAAATTTCCGCAGAGCCACTCCCATGGCGTTTGGCAAAAAAATATATTGTGTGTTTGGTGCGTTTTGTCTTGGAGGCTGCTGAGGACGGCTCTTAATAATGGCTGGAGCGGAGTGAATGTAATGGCATCAAACCATGTGTTTGACGTATTCGATACCATTCCACGTGTTCCAATCCAGTCATTCCCACGAGCCTGTTATCCCCAATTAAGGTGCCACCAACCTCCTGTGTTGGAAACATATATCTCCAATAAAGACCTCCGATGAAATGATCAAGTGATACTACTGTCAGATTTGCTGAGGATATGTGAGCGCAGTGGGAGAAATGCAGACGCTGCTGCATGGCTGCTTTGAAGAGGAGGGTTCCGTAGCAGTGCTTCCTCTCACCATATGCTCCCACAGTTCCTCCTCAACATCCTGCAGGAGTCAGTACAGCCTTCCAAGTCATCAGAGGAGGCTGTCATAGCCACGAGTCACTGCTGACACGTTCACACAGAGGAAACAGAAGGGCTAGGGAACGTATCTGTTTGGGAGTGGGTAGTGTAATGCAGACAGAACTCCTTACTTACACCGTTTTCATGTCAGTGTGTATGTGTGTGTTTGTGTGTGTGCGTGTGTGTGTGTGTGTATGCATGTGTGCATTGGTTTGCGTGTGTGTATTGAAGTTTCAACATGTACTTGTCATGTGCACAGGATACAGCAGTTGTAAAACAGTACAGTGAAATTTTCCACCATAATTAGCAAATAAATTCATTAAAAATCCTACAATGTGATTTTCTGGATTTTTTTTTCTCATTTTGTCTGTCATAGTTGAAGTGTACCTATGATGAAAATTACAGGCCTCTCATCTTTTTAAGTGGGAGAACTTGCACAATTGGTGGCTGACTAAATACTTTTTTGCCCCACTGTATATGTCAACAGGTTAAAGTGACTGGTAGCAGGATAAATACTAATGGTGATAATAGTCAATAATAATCAATATAGCAGCAGTGGACGTGGGGAGTGTGTGCGTGCATGGTGATGAGTGTACGGCATCAGTTGTGAGTGTGTGAGTGTCGGTGTATGTGTGTGTGTGTGGGGGGGGGGGGGGGGGGGGGGAGTGAATGCGTGTGTGACTGTGTGGATAAAGACCTGTGGGTGATCATAGAGTCAGTGCAGATACTCTGTGGAAGAGGGTGGGCAGCTGTTGTTAGCTGTTCGGCAGTCTTAAGGCTTGGGGAAAGAAGCTGTCTCGGAGCCTGTTGGTCCGAGACACGGTGCTCTGGTACCGCCTGCCGGAGGGAAACAGAGAGAACAGACCATGGCTGGGGTTACCGGAGTCTTTGGCAATTTTTCAGGCCTGACACAAATGTACTGGATGGATGGGAGCTCGCTCGCCACCAGTGAGGCGCTGGGCCGTCCGCACCACCTGCTATACGGCTTGCGGTCAAGGGTGGTGCAGTTGTCATACCAGGCAGTGATACAACCAGTCAGAATGCTCTCGATGGTGCACCTGTAAAAGTTCTTGAGGATCTGTGCAAATCTCTTCAGCCTCATGAGGAAAAATAAGAAGGCTGTCGTGCCTTCTTCACAACTGTGCTGGTGTGAGAGGACCATGTTAAGTCCTCAGTGTATAACTTGAAGCTCTTGACCCTCTCTACTGCGGCTCCATCATGTGTGTGTGTGTGTGTGTGTGTGTGTGTGTGTGTGTGTGTGTGTGTGTGTGTGTGCCGTTTTAAAGTATTTTACAGGTGTCAGTTTGACGTTTTTTTTTACCATGCCTTTATTCGTTTTACTTTGTATTCTCTGTCTTACAAAACGGCAAGATATACTTTCATAACAAATTAAACGCATTTGAGATATAAAGGGAAGGTTTTTTATCAACAAATTCCAGTTCCACTCTGGCAGACCCGTCTTTTTAACAAAGAGAGAGACTATTTCATAGCTTTTTGCCTCACTGCTGATTGGATCTCATAGGACTAAACCTATAGTGGTAACGTATTGCATCATTTACCCATCCAGTCAGATATAAGAACAATGCATCTCTTGTACACTATAGGAATATAGTTATACTAATGGCAGAGTGTCAACTCTATCCATGATTTAGGGGTTTAGAGGCTCTTGCTCCAGTGCCACAAAACAGAAAATATGAGAGAAAATAAAAAGATAGTAGAGAGACCATTGGAGCAGGTTGACCGGTAGATACCAAGGCTCAGGGCACCTCTAAATGTTTCATGGCAGGAGGGGGAGAGAGAGAGAGAGAGAGAGAGAGAGAGAGAGAGAGAGAGAGAGAGAGAGTCAGAGCAAGAGGGATTGAAGAGAAATAGAAACTGTGAGAGAGAATAAAAGGAAATAGGGAGAAGGGGAGAGAGTTAAGAGAGTAGACGTCGAATAATTTTCAGTGGCCAGGGGCATGAATGTGCTTTTGTGTCTCTCCTAGGAACTCAGAAAGTTTGGTGCGTGACCTGCTCTTAACAACTAGAGGAGGTCGTTGAGAAATGGGAGATAAAGTCGTGCTTCACCCTCAGTGGAGAATAATGCCGGACAGCCACACCCGTTCATCCATTCTGTATGGATCTCTTCAGAGTGGATTGTGTTTCATATGTAAAGATTAAGCATTGAAGCAACAAAAGCCACCTAACCTGGAGTAGTCAAACCCTCCTAACTGGCAATGATCCAAACTGCAGTTTAAAAGAACCCATGTTATTATGACGTCAACTCTACATGCATCAGCTTAATGGGCCATTATTGAAAACCTGTGAGAGAAAGGGGGATTTCTTCTCCCAGGAGTCGGCCGGGGAAACGATTACCTACACGAGGCTTCGGAATAGGAAGGCTGATATTCATGGCGTGACGTCAGTGAGGAACTTCGGGGATTCGCGGTACGGCCGGGTCACCAGGGAACTGGATCCCAGGTTTGGTGCAATGCTTTATGGGTGCCCAGGGAAATCATGGAATGCTGCAGTGTTCCGAGGTGCCTCCCAATGGCTGGGAACGTTCCACCCACACATTAAGGAGAGGGGGGACCAGTGCTGCGGTCATGAAGAGTGGCATTCGGACGTACATGTGTCAGGGATGTCTCCGTCACAAACAGAGAAATAGAGGAGAGATAGTGATGAAAGTGCTGTGTGTTGCAATCCACAGCAACATTTCTCACGGGGCAAAATCCTTATCAAGTGTTTTTTGTCGCCAACAATGCTGTATCTGTATCTGCTGTATGTGCAGAGCCAGACTGGATGGATGAATGGAGGAATAGATGGATGAAGAGAGTGTAGGCTCAGATAAAGGGCATGCAGGTGGCAGCTCGCTGAGAGCTGCTGAGATGAAAGCAGGAGAACACCACTGATCCTCAGTGAACTGTTGGAAGAGATAGCTAGATCGCTTCTCTTCTCTCTCTTCTTCTGTGCCTTCCAGCTGGTGATGCATCATCAGGGCCAACCCTGAGAGCGCTCACAGAGGATCACAGCGGCCCGCGCCCACTAAGCACGGCCAGAGACACAGCGAGGGGTGACGGGTGGAGCGGGGGAGAGAGAGGAGAGGTGGAAAAAAGGGAGGGAAAGAAAGTAGGAGGAGAGGAAGAAAGGGAGGAAAATAGAAATAGAGGTGAGAAAAGAGAGAGAGAAACCAAAGTGACCCCTTACGCAACTACATCTACAGCGTTGAATATGCAGGATTGTTGGCAGTGCTATGAGGAAGATACCGTAGCAGCTGTGTATAAACGATGACATTGTTTGGTGTCCACCCTGCTGTGGTGTTGCGTAACACCCAGAGCACCCTGGCCCCTTCCCTCCCTACATGTTGCTATGGTGAGGGCCCCTCCCTGAACTCACTCTGATGCAATGCTGCAGGATATCATGTCACCTTACCTGCAATGATATGCATACTTTAGCATATCTAATTCCATTGTCTGGCGTAATCCAATACGGGATGACTGATGGCCGCCTCACTGTGGAGTATTGGTTGGATTCCACCAAGACGAATGTAAGGTGTGCTACATTTGCATAGCTAATGAGCCGCGGGGCATCTGTTCGTTGCAGGTAGTTCAGATGTTGTTCATGAGAGAGAATGTTGTAACTTCTTCCCTGGGCTACAGCTGTTCACTCATCTCTCTCTCTCTTTCTCTCTCGCTCTCTCTCTTTCTCTCTCTGCATGCCGGGAGTGTTGGTGCATGCTGGGAGTTGTATGAGCGAGTGTGAGTGGTGTCTGGAGATAGATCGCCTGTGTTATCTTTTTTTTTCCCTTTTGTTGGTGGTTTAGCTTTTTCTATGCACAATTACGTTTTTTTTCAGTGGTAGAATTGGGTGTATGGTATTTCTTGTTGGAATTGCCCTGGTTTTGTTGAGGATGGCAAACCACAAGGGGATGCCGTCCCAGTCACTTCGGCACGTGTGTTACTGAAGCTACTGTCACTGTGGAGGAGTTTCTGGTCGCCGTAGGAGAGAAGGTAGGCTATGAAATTGTTACTTATACGTCGCGGATGAATAAAGCGGTGGTGGTTTTCCTTAAAGAAGAGCGTCTTGTCGATCGGATGGTTAAGCATGGAGTACTTCTTAAAGAAGAGCGTCTTGTCGATCGGATGGTTGAGCATGGTGTACTTCTTAAAGAAGAGCGCCTTGTTGATCGGATGGTTAAGCATGGAGTACTTCTTAAAGAAGAGTGTCTTGTTGATCGGATGGTTAAGCATGGTGTACTTCTTAAAGAAGAGCGCCTTGTTGATCGGATGGTTAAGCATGGTGTACTTCTTAAAGAAGAGCGCCTTGTTGATCGGATGGTTAAGCATGGTGTACTTCTTAAAGAAGAGTGTCTTGTTGATCGGATGGTTAAGCATGGTGTACTTCTTAAAGAAGAGTGTCTTGTTGATCGGATGGTTAAGCATGGTGTACTTCTTAAAGAAGAGCGCCTTGTTGATCGGATGGTTAAGCATGGAGTACTTCTTAAAGAAGAGTGTCTTGTTGATCGGATGGTTAAGCATGGTGTACTTCTTAAAGAAGAGTGTCTTGTTGATCAGATGGTTAAGCATGGTGTACTTCTTAAAGAAGAGTGTCTTGTCGATCGAATGGTTAAGCATGGCGTACTTCTTAAAGGAATGTTTATTCAAGTTCCGCCACTTTTTTCTCCGTCAACAAGGGTTATGATGTCGAATGTACCGCCTTTTATTCTCAATGAGCTATTGGAGCGCAAGTTATTGCAGTTTGGGAAGTTTGCAAGTTCAATAGAAATTGTCCTGCTGGGTTGCAAACACCAGGTTCTGAAACAGGTTATGTCTTTCGGTGACAGGTGTTTATGTTTTTGCACTCACCGGAGCAGACTTTGGAGTTATCGTTTAAAGTCAGTTTGTGGGGATGTTGGCCATAAGCGACATGCTTATTAAATGAAGTGAAAACATTGATGATTATCATGCCTCATAGGGTGCATTTTTCTCTTTGTCTAGTTTCTTTGTGGTTTCCTCTGTTTTTCTTTTCTCTTTTCTTATAGAGGTACCAAGGGGAGGTTATCTCAATATTAATGGGGGAAGGGAATAAGAGGGCTTGGGTATTAGAAGTTATAAAACAGAAAAGGCTTCATGTAGTTTTTCTACAGGAGACACATAGTGATGAGGCTAGTGAGGTTGACTGGGGTATATGGTGGGAGGGGCAGCATATGCTCAGTCATGGTGCTAATTTCAGTGCTGTGGTGGCAATTCTGGTTTCCTCAGGCTTAGGGGTGACTGTGGGGTTTACAACAGAGAATGTCAAGGGTTGTGTTTTTAATTTGTATTATTTGTATGTTTATGCTACTAATAAAGGTACAGAGCGTATTGCTGTATTTGATCAAATAAAGGAAACCTTAAGACAGTGTGACCAAGAGGGGTGTAGGTAGGCTAGTTGAGAACAAGTTCTCATTTACAACTGCGACCTGGCCAAGATAAAGCATAGCAGTGTGAACTGACAACAACACAGAGTTACAAATGGAATAAACAATAAACAAGTCAATAACACAGTAGAAAAAGGAAAAAAAAAGAGAGAGAAAAAAAGAGTCTATATACATTGTGTGCAAAAGGCATGAGGAGGTAGGCGAATAATTACAATTTTAGGGGGGGACTGGAACTGGACAGTGGATTTTATTGTTGATCGCACTGCTGAAGAACCTCACCTGCGGTCAGCTACTTGTCTGTCTGGTCTATAAACTGAGTTTGAGCTTTTTGATGTGTGGAGAGTAAGAAAGGCAACAGTGAGGCAGTACACATGGCTGAAAGTGAATAAAGGTGGTGTCAGTGCAGCAAGGTTAGACAGGTTGTGTGTATCTGATCACTACTGTAGTGGGGTTGGAAGGTGTGAAATTACTCCTGTGGGGTTTTTTCTGATCACCATATTGTTACTGTTGATGTTCACTTGTCCACGAAGGTCCTCCCCTTATTGGTATTTTAATGTTAAGTTATTACATGATGCCTTGTTTTGTGAAAAGTTCTTGTTGTTTTGGGTAAAAATGGAGGGTTATTAAATGGAATTTTGAGTCCTTGAGACAATGGTGGGAGGTTGGGAAGGCCCAAATACGTGTGTTTTGTCAAAGGTATACTGCTCTGTCTAGTATTGAAGTTAAAGAGACTGTCAGGGCCCTTGAACAGGACATAAAATCTCACTCAAAATGACCCTGGATTAGTCATGAACTTATAGGACAAGAGACATGAAGGGTAGAAGGGTGCCTTGATTAGGTCTCGCTTTGCTACCCTCAAGGATATGGACGCTCCTAGCGTTTTTCTTTTTACCTAGGTCAGTCGACATTGCAACGCAAACAGATGGTCTGCCTTCGTCTCCCTGATGGCAAGGTGACCACGGATGACGGTGAGTTGCGCCAACATGCCGTGGATTTCTACTCTGCCCTCTACAAGGCGGAGGATTGTGATCCTCTGTGTGCTGAACAGCTGTTACATGGACTTCCTCAATTTGGACCTGAGCAGGGAGCTGCTTTGGACTCTGACATTACTCTGCAGTAGCTGTCCACTGCATTTATGCAGCTCACATCAGGCCGAGCCCCTGGCATCGATGGTTTACCATCTGATTTCTATAAGGGGGATTATTATGAAGTGGTGTGTGAATCTTTTGAAGTGGTGGGTTCTCTTCCTGTATCCTGTCAACGTGCTGTGTTTTCATTGTTGCCAAAAAAAGGGGGATTTGACTCTTTTTTTAAAAACTGAAACCTGATGCATTGCTGTGTGCAGAATATAACATTATATCTAAGTCTCTCAAACTGGTTGAAATAATATCTGGGGCTCTCTCTCTTTACAACTGGAGGGGACGTATACAGTTATATACTATATATATTATATTATACCATAACTGATATATGACTCATTTGTGGAAATGTACACACATATTACAACTGATCTACAGAGACTAAATGGTTAACTAAACTTCAAAAACAATATTCAAGTGCGTATTACCTCGTTCAAGACAAAGGAGAGAAGGTGGAAGATTTAGCGAGGGAGGTTAAAATCTCTGAGGCGCTGAAAGAAAACAGACCCTTTACAAGTCAATGTAAGCAGACTGACAGTCTTTATCATTTCTGTTCCTATTTACAGTGGTACTGACATTTTATCAGTCAGTCCCCCTCTGTGACCTTGTGGCCAGGCACAGTCAGTCCCCCTCTGTGACCTTGTGGCCAGGCACAGTCAATCCCACTCTGTGACCTTGTGGCCAGGCACAGTCAATCCCACTCTGTGACCTTGTGGCCAGGCACAGTCAATCCCACTCTGTGACCTTGTGGCCAGGCACAGTCAGTCCCCCTCTGTGACCTTGTGGCCAGGCACAGTCAATCCCACTATGTGACCTTGTGGCCAGGCACAGTCAGTCCCCCTCTGTGACCTTGTGGCCAGGCCCAGTCAGTCCCCCTCTGTGACCTTGTGGCCAGGCACAGTCAGTCCCACTCTGTGACCTTGTGGCCAGGCACAGTCAGTCCCACTCTGTGACCTTGTGGCCAGGCACAGTCAATCCCACTCGGTGACCTTGTGGCCAGGCACAGTCAGTCCCCCTCTGTGACCTTGTGGCCAGGCACAGTCAATCCCACTCTGTGACAAGCATTTCGCTACACTCGCATTAACATCTGCTAACCATGTGTATGTGACAAATAAAATTTGATTTGATTTGTGACCTTGTGGCCAGGCACAGTCAGTCCCCCTCTGTGACCTTGTGGCCAGGCACAGTCAATCCCACTATGTGACCTTGTGGCCAGGCACAGTCAGTCCCCCTCTGTGACCTTGTGGCCAGGCCCAGTCAGTCCCCCTCTGTGACCTTGTGGCCAGGCACAGTCAGTCCCACTCTGTGACCTTGTGGCCAGGCACAGTCAGTCCCACTCTGTGACCTTGTGGCCAGGCACAGTCAGTCCCCCTCTGTGACCTTGTGGCCAGGCCCAGTCAGTCCCCCTCTGTGACCTTGTGGCCAGGCACAGTCAGTCCCCTCTGTGACCTTGTGGCCAGGCACAGTCAGTCCCCCTCTGTGACCTTGTGGCCAGGCACAGTCAGTCCCACTCTGTGACCTTGTGGCCAGGCACAGTCAGTCCCACTCTGTGACCTTGTGGCCAGGCACAGTCAATCCCACTCTTTGACCTTGTGGCCAGGCACAGTCAGTCCCACTCCGTGACCTTGTGGCCAGGCACAGTCAGTCCCACTCTGTGACCTTGTGGCCAGGCACAGTCAGTCCCACTCTGTGACTTTGTGGCCAGGCACAGTCAATCCCACTCTGTGACCTTGTGGCCAGGCACAGTCAGTCCCACTCTGTGACCTTGTGGCCAGGCACAGTCAGTCCCCCTCTGTGACCTTGTGGCCAGGCCCAGTCAGTCCCCCTCTGTGACCTTGTGGCCAGGCACAGTCAGTCCCCTCTGTGACCTTGTGGCCAGGCACAGTCAGTCCCCCTCTGTGACCTTGTGGCCAGGCACAGTCAGTCCCACTCTGTGACCTTGTGGCCAGGCACAGTCAGTCCCACCCTGTGACCTTGTGGCCAGGCACAGTCAATCCCACTCTTTGACCTTGTGGCCAGGCACAGTCAGTCCCACTCCGTGACCTTGTGGCCAGGCACAGTCAGTCCCACTCTGTGACCTTGTGGCCAGGCACAGTCAGTCCCACTCTGTGACTTTGTGGCCAGGCACAGTCAATCCCACTCTTTGACCTTGTGGCCAGGCACAGTCAGTCCCACTCTGTGACCTTGTGGCCAGGCACAGTCAGTCCCACTGTGTGACCTTGTGGCCAGGCACAGTCAGTCCCCCTCTGTGACCTTGTGGCCAGGCACAGTCAATCCCACTCTTTGACCTTGTGGCCAGGCACAGTCAGTCCCACTCTGTGACCAGGCACAGTCAGTCCCCCTCCGTGAACTTGTGGCCAGGCACAGTCAGTCCCACTCTGTGACCTTGTGGCCAGGCACAGTCAGTCCCACTCTGTGACCTTGTGGCCAGGCACAGTCAGTCCCACTCTGTAACCTTGTGGCCAGGCACAGTCAGTCCCCCTCCGTGAATTTGTGGCCAGGCACAGTCAGTCCCACTCTGTGACCTTGTGGCCAGGCACAGTCAGTCCCACTCTGTGACCTTGTGGTCAGGCACAGTCAGTCCCACTCCGTGACCTTGTATCACCACGTAATCCCCTTCACTTTGTCTCCAATCATCGCTGAGTACAAATCAACGTTCTGTTCTGAGGAGTTGTCCATTTCTAGTGTTGCATGAAAAAACATGACACTGTCCTCAAATGCTCCCATATTTGTAAGCAGAACTGCAAGCAGAAGTTGCAGAAGTTGACTAACTTGAATACTTTCCTCATGTTCTGATGTTTTTGATTCAAAGAGAGGGATCGTATAAGGGCAAAAGGAGGATGGAGATGAATATCTGGTATTGTGGGATTCAGTCTATTATCATGAGCTCTAATTACTAAACAAGAGCTGTTGACACGTCGATGCACAGAGCTGACGAACACAAGAGGTGCGACTCCTCGGGAGACCAGGACAGAACCGTAAATGAGGTATGTGGGTGGTGAGATATCCTAACGACTGGGAAGACGATTTCACATTTCACTCTCATCTGCTTATCTGCCCGAGATCCACACTTTAAAAGAGTGGGCGTAGTGAGGACGCATTATTCTTATAAGGCATGTCTGACTTTTATATAAGAGCTCATAAGAGCTTATGAATATCAGAAGATGGATGCCTGCTCGTGTGATCACAGTACAAGGACAGCAGCAGTCTTTTTTTTCTCTCTCGGCTCTGTTGTTGCAGACAATCACTTCTGATCTGAGCCCCCTGGTGCCTGGTTGGAATGAAACTCCCTGAAGGGAAAGAGAGGCTTGTTTTGGGGATGGAGGAGGGCAGGGGAGGGAAGAGAGAGTGAATCTGTCAGGTTGGAAAAGAGGAGATGAGAGGGGAAGAGAGGAGAAGAGGGGAAAACTAAAAGGGAGGGATGGGGAAGAGGGCTGCCTGTGAGTTGACAGAAGGAAATCACTCCTCATGACAAGGACAGAGGCTCCTTATCATGGAGAGGCTGCATTCTTCCAGGGCCAAAGAGGGCTTATAGCAACTCTATAGCCTTATAGAGTTGGTTGTCAACCCATAAATAAAGACCAACGACTCCCGCCGTGGAACACAGTGATGCTGATATGGACTTGTTGTGGGCAGTCACTCCCTTCCGTTTCACTGGAGCTAGAGCTTTTATTCTCAGCCATAAACAACATGTACACTAGGATAGATGCTACAGCGTGAATGGTGGTGACTGAGAGTAAGCGTAATCGTCACTGATCCTCTGTCGCACTACTGTCGGTAACACACACACACACAGAGAAAACACACACACACACAGAGAAACACACACACTCTGCGAGAGAGAGAGTCCTTCTGAAGATAAAGGCCTGAAGAACTCTACACTACAGCGGCCATCAGTATTCTGTGCAGGTAGGCCTTGTACACTAACCCAAAGCCAGACAGTTGGTGAGTGTCTAATCTGCTGTGAAAGCTGCCTGCTATGAAGGAAACATCTCAGGCGTTCAGCTGACGGCCTTCTGCTCCCTGCTAAAGTCAATATCCCGCTTGACTCCCCCTGCCTCTGCCGCTCCTCCCCTTCCCCCCATCCTCCACACAGAGGATACGCCAGCGGGGCTGCCAGTAAAGGGAGCAGGTGGTTGAGGGTGGCCTTGGTAGTGGAGGATGGTTGGGAGGGTGAGTGATTGAGTAGGGGCTATTTCAGGCTTCTGTGAGCTTGTGATTGATCAAGCCGTGGAGGGCACAAGGCTTCCGTTAAGAACAATAGCACAGGGAGACCGGGGGAGTGCCCTCCCTCAGGACATCTCTGGTGACACTTACGCTCCGTGGACAGATCATTTCCATGCTTTCGAGAAGAAGCCATTACTTCTGATCATTGGAGATTTTGTCCTTGTTCCACACAGCGTAGGTTACTGCACTCACATAGGGTGATGTTTTTGACGGTGCTATAAAAGTTGAGCCTGTTCCAACTTTCTATTAAGGAATCTCTAATTTTAGCCAAGTGTGTATTAAAGTAAAAGTATATAAAAGTAAAAGTATAAATCTTTTTTTTTTTTTTCATCATCAAATTCCTTATATTAAGCAAATCAGACGGCCCCATGTTCTTGTTTTTAAAATGTATGGATAGCCAGGGGCACACTCTGACACTCAGACATTATTTACAAAGATGAATGTGTGTTTAGTGAGTCCACCAGAACAGAGGCAGTAGGGATGACCACGTGTTCTCTTGATAAGTGCGTGAATTTCACAATTGTCCTGTTCTGCTAAGCTATCAAAATGTAACGGGTATTTTGGGTTGTCAGGAAAATAATATGGAGTAAAAATTACAATATTTTCTTTGGGAATGTAGTGAAGTAAAAGTAAAAGTGGTCAAAATATTAATAGTAAAGTAAAGTACAGATACCCCCAAAAAACGACTTAAGTGTGTGTGTGTATTTTTGCTGAAAGTATTGTGTATTTGTCGCGACTTCCGCCGAAGTTGGTCCCTCTCCTTGTTCGGCGGTCGACGTCACCGGCTTTCTCGTCACCACCGATCCATGTTTCATTTTCGTTTTGTTTTGTCTTCATTGGACACACCTGGTTTCCATTCCATAATCAGTGTTCCTTATTTAACCCTCTGGCTTCCCCTTTTGTTTTGTGCGTGATTGTCGCTGTCAAGTGGTTTCATTTATGTGCTCTGGATATTTATGTTTACCCTTGTTGGAACATTGTTGATATTGAGTAAAGCTAAGATTTTTACTCATACCTGTGTCCTGCGCTTGACTCCGCCTTATCCATTCACCTAGAACACTGACAGAATCAAGCACTTGAGAATGGAGTCAGCAGGTGCACCCAGCCCTCATCTACCTGTGAAGGTGCTCGTCCAGCAGCACGCGACTATGTTGCAGAGTCTCGGTACAGCCATGGATCGCGTGCTGCAAACCATGGAACGATGGGAGAGAGGGGGTTTTCCGGCAACCACATCATCATCACCCTAGCTCCCACAACAACCTACACACGAAGTCCGCCCCTCCTTCACCAGGATCCAGTGAGATTCGACTCTCGCTCCCGGGGGTGTATGACGGAACGGCTGCCGGGTGCCAGGGGTTCCTACTCCAGCTGGAGCTCTACCTGGCAGCCGTTCAGCCGGCTCCTATGGGACCCGAGAGAGTGAGCGCCCTCATCTCCCGTCTGACTGGTAAAGCACTGGAATGGGCCAACGCCATCTGGGGAAGGGAAGGACTGACTTTGGACAATTATGAGGATTTCACCCGCCGCTTCCGGGCGGTTTTCGATCATCCACCTGAAGGCAGAGCGGTGGGAGGGAGAAGGGAGAACGCTTGTATCATTTCAGACAGGGGATGAGGAGCGCACAAGATTTTGTGCTGGACTTTCGAACTCTGTCCGCCGGCACGGGATGGAATGAGCGGGCCCTGATCGACCACTACAGGTGTAGTTTAAGCGAGGACGTACGTAAGGAGCTAGCCTGCAGGGACCACCCTTAACCTTGACCAGCTGGTGGACCTATCCATCCGGCTGGATAACCTGTTGGCCTCCCGCGGACGTCCGGATCGGGGTCCGTCAGTTTCACCCCCCAGCACTTCCGATCCAACGCCGATGGAGCTGGGAGATGCTGCTATGAGGGGGACCGGAGGGGGGACCATTCCCTGCACCACCTGTGGCCGGAGAGGGCACACTGCTGGTCGGTGCTGGGGCGGATCCCCAGGGAGTCGAGGTAGCAGGCGTAGCGCTGGTGGATCATCCCAGGTGAGTAGGCACCCGACTCACCCAGTGCTCCCTGTTGCGCACATGTGGTTGTATATAGAATTTCCTAAGTTTTCCCCTAAGCAGCTGGGAACTTGATTGACCGTTCCTTTGCACATAGATTAGGGATCCCTATTATTGTTGTTGATGTTCCCTTCCCTGTACATGCCTTAGATAGTCGTCCT
Organism: Oncorhynchus mykiss; assembly: GCF_057628025.1. NCBI lineage: Eukaryota > Metazoa > Chordata > Actinopteri > Salmoniformes > Salmonidae > Oncorhynchus > Oncorhynchus mykiss. The sequence goes on along the minus strand of NC_143042.1, from coordinate 11,580,075 downwards.
TTGGGGTCGGGGCTAATTAGGGAGGTCACAGCTCCACACTGTATGATAACGCAGGAGGGTCATGAGGAGACAATTAGTCTCTTCCTGATCGACTCTCCTGCGTTTCCTGTTGTGTTGGGCATTCCCTTGTTGGCTTCTCATGACCCCACTATTTTGTGGCAACAGAGGGCTCTCAAGGGATGGTCCCGTCAGTGCTCAGGGAGGTGTGTATGTGTTTCCTTAGGTGCAACTACGGTGGAGAGTCAAAATCAGGTCTCCACCATGCACATTCTCCCCAAATATGCCGATTTGGCACTTGCCTTCTGTAAAAAAAAAAAAAAAAAAAGGAGACTCGATGGTAGACTCTCCTGGTAGACCCTGCACTTCCCAGGAGTCACGTGTATCCTCTGTCACAGGAGGAGACGGTGGCTATGGAAACACATGTCACCGAATCGCTGGGACAGGGATACATTCGGCCTTCCACTTCACCTGCCTCCTCGAGTTTCTTTTTTTGTGAAGAAGAAGGATGGAGGTTTACGCCCGTGTATTGATTATCGAAGTTTAAATAAGATCACGGTAAAATACAGGTACCCTCTGCCTCTCATAGCCAGTGGGCTTCTTTACAAAATTGGACCTCAGGAGCGCCTACAACCTGGTGCGTATCCGGGCGGGGGATGAGTGGAAGACGGCATTTAGTACCACTTCTGGGCACTATGAGTACCTCGTCATGCCGTATGGGTTGATGAATGCTCCATCAGCCTTCCAATCCTTTGTAGATGAGATTTTCAGGGACCTGCACGGGCAGGGTGCAGTGGTATATAGATGATATTCTAATATACTCCACTACATGCGCCGAGCATGTGTCCCTGGTACGCAGTTTGCTTGGTCGACTGTTGAAGCATGACCTGTAAGTCAAGGCTGAGAAATGTCTGTTCTTCCAACAGTCCTTCTCCTTCCTAGGGTACCGCCTTTCCGCGTCAGGGGTGGAGATGGAAAATGACTGCATTTCAGCCGTGCGTAATTGGCCGACTCCAACCACGGTAAAGGAGGTGCAGCGGTTCATAGGGTTTGCCAACCACTACTGGAGGTTTATCCGGGGCTTTGGTCAGGCAGCTGCTCCCATTACCTCACTGCTGAAGGGGGGACCGGTGCGACTGCAGTGGTCAGCTGGGGCGGACAGGGCTTTTAGTCACCTCAAGGCTCTGTTTACCTCGGTTCCTTTTGCTGGCTCACCATGATCCTTATTTAGCGTTCATAGTTAAGGTGGACGCGTCCGAGGCTGGGATAGGAGCTGTGCTCTCTCAGCGCTCGGGTACGCCACTAAAGCTCCTCCCCTGTGTTTTCTTTTCGAAGAAGCTCAGCCCGGCGGAGCGAAACTATGATGTGGGGGACCGGGAGCTGTTGGCTATTGTCGGGGCTCTGAAGTCATGGAGACATTGGCTTGAGGGGGCTAGACATCCTTTCCTCATTTGGACTGACCACCGCAACCCTCGCCAGGCGAGGTGGGCCATGTTTTTCACCCGCTTTGTTTTCACCCTATCCTACAGACCAGGTTCCCAGAACGTTAAGGCAGACGCACTGTCCCGGATGTATGACACAGACGAGCGGTCCGCGGATCCCACTCCCATAGGTCCCGACATCGAGCGGGCATCACGTACATAGCCCATTCCCACACAGTGTCCAGTTGGGCGTCTGTACGTTCCGTCTGATGTCCGTGATCGTTTGATCTTTTGGGCCCACACGTCACCCTCCTCTTGTCATCCTGGCATTGGTTGGACAGTGAGCTGTCTTAGTGGGAAGTACTAGTGGCCCACGTTAGCTACGGACGTCAGGGTTTATGTTTCCTCCTGCTCGGTGTGCGCCCAGTGCAAGGCAACTAGACACCTGCCCAGAGGGAAATTACAACCCCTACCCATTCCACAACGGCGTAATCACACCTATTGGTGGATTTTGTGACGGATCTTCCCCCATCACGGGGTAACACCACGATCCTGGTCGTTGTGGATCGGTTTTCTAAGTCCTGCCGTCTCCTTCCTTTGCCCGGTCTCCCTACGGCTCTACAGACTGCGGAGGCCCTGTTCGCCCACGTATTCCGGCACTACGGGGTGCCTGAGGATATAGTTTCTGATCGGGGTCCACCATTCACGTCTAAAGTCTGGAGGGCATTTATGGAATGCCTGGTGGTCTCGGTCAGCCTCACCTCAGGTTTTCACCCTGAGAGTAACGGGCAGGTGGAGAGAGTTAACCAGGATGTGGGTAGGTTTCTGCGGTCCTATTGCCAGGACCGGCCGGGGGAGTGGGCAGTTTTCATCCCCTGGGCGGAGATGGCCCAAAACTCCCTCCGGCACTCTTCCACTAACCTATCACCTTTTCAGTGTGTGCTGGGTTATCAGCCGGACCTGGCACCGTGGTATCAGAGCCAGATCAATGCTCCTGCGATGGATGAATGGTTTCGGCACTCGGAGGAAACATGGGACGCTGCCCATGTGCGTCTACAAAGGGCCATCAGGCGGCAGAAGGCGAGTGCCGACCGCCACCGCAGTGAGGCCCCGGTGTATGGCTCTTGACCCGAAACCTACCCCTTCGCCTGCCCTGCCAGGAGCTAGGTCCGTGGTTTGTGGGGCCATTTAAAGTCCTGAGGAGACTGAACAAGGTTTGTTATAGGTTACAACTCCCCCTGATTACCGTATTAACCCCTCGTTCCATGTGTCTCTCCTCAGGCCTGTTGATCCTTGTTGGAACATTGTTGATATTGAGTAAAGCTAAGATTTTTACTCACAACTGTGTCCTGTGCCTGACTCCGCCTTATCCATTCACCTAGAACACTGACAGTATTGGATATTCAAAATACAAAACACAGTATGGCATGGACCACATGTCAAAATATTTACATCTGTGTGAATATAATGTAGACTTTCCATGCTGTTTGAATCCAGACAGTATGATGGTGACAACGGTGTGTCAACATATTGACAGCCCGGAAGAGGTTATCAGACAAACACTGTGTGGTGCAGGGGAGGGCGAGTGAGAGAGACAGAAAACCAGAGCGAGAGAGAATTAGGGTGGAGACAGAGGAGAGGATAAACACATGCTGCAAGGGTTTCCTCCTCTGAGAAAAATCTGGCCTGGTGTGAGATGCTGCTGGTCAGTGGCCTGTGACGGTCACACACAGGAGAGTCCGGGGAGACAGCTGGACAGAGTGGAGACTGCAGTCTTATACTAACAGCAAGTCACAGCCCAGTGACCAGCACTCTCACTACACTGGAGAGGGGGGTGGCAGGGTAGCCTAGTGGTTAGAGCGTTGGACTAGTAACTGGAAGGTTGCAAGTTCAAACCCCCAAGCTGACAAGGTACAAATCTGTCGTTCTGCCCCTGAACAGGCAGTTAACCCACTGTTCCTAGGCCTTCATTGAAAATAAGAATTTGTTCTTAACTGACTTGCCTAGTTAAATATAAATAAAAAAAGGAGAGGAACACTAGAATTATCATATTCTTTTATCAGAGCTTCATCTGTCCTGACATACAGGTAACTGCCAAAATAATGGAAACACTTGAGTAAATGAGGGATACAAAATATATAGAAAGCAGGTTTTCCACACAGGTGTGGTTTAATTAACTAAGCATTTAACATCCCATTATGCTTAGGGCCATGTATATAAATGCTGGGCAGAACACATTTTTGATCATTATTTTGGCTACCATGGCTATGCCCCCATACAATGACAATGCCCCCATCCACAGGGCACGAGTGGTCACTGAATGGTTTGATGAGCATGAAAACGATGTAAAATATATGCCATGGCCGTCTCAGTCACCAGATCTCAACCAATTGAACTCTTATAGGGGATTCTGGAGCCTGAGACACCGTTTTCTACCGCTATCAAATAAAACACCAAATGATGGAATTTCTTGTGGAAGAATGGTGTCACATCCTTCCAATAGCGTTCCAGACACTTGTAGAACATATGCCAAGGTACAGAGAGGGAGAGAGATGGAAAATGGTGGGCATGCTTCCTCCAATAGCAGAAAGAGGAGTAAAAAGACATATTTAAACATGAAAGAGGTGGAATGTCACAGTTCATTATATGTGAGATAGATGGAAGGGAACACGCATGCTGGAATCCTATGTGTAAAGTCATCCTCCTGAAGGAGCGTGGCGACCTCTATAGACTCTCCATGGCCCCCTGCCCACCGTGCAGCAACACAATGAGATCGGCAGCTTGCCCTTATTTTTGGTAACAATGAAAATTGAGCCTGATTGCTGCCCCCCCCCCATCCTCATTACAAGACTTGGACGACATCATGGTGAGGTAATCGGACAAGCTGAGCACACACAAACATGCATGCACACACACACACTCTACATACACAAACCAGCAAGGCCCCAGCCAACAACGCTAGGCTGTCCACTCCCTGCCTGTATACAGTACACTGTATATACCCAGTCAGACAAGGACACTTTGCCTCTTTCCTCTCCCATGTATCTAATTAGAACTGTGTTGTCCCTGGGCCTCAGTGTCTGCTCTGTTGTCATTAATCCTCTGGCCCTCTGGCTGTCCACCAACTGGCCCACTGATACCAAGCAGGGTCAAAGTTCAGCCCAGCAGCATCTTCTGCTCTCAGGAACACCTAAGTCGCCTACGTCCGACTGTGGCTGTGCGTGGCTCGGCCGGCGTGCTGCTGGCCAGCGGCAGGGTGAGTCAGGTCCCATTCAAAGAGCACTCCCCGTAAAGAATGCCTCCCGGGACAGTTAAACTATGCCATGCATGTCACGTCCGCATGTTGTCTGTTGTTAGTCTGTTAATGACACATCCAGCAGTCCAGTCTGCATCCTTCCTCTTAGAAGCCTAATCTTGTAAACTAATCTGAGTTGATTTATTTTCACATGGCTCTGACAGGGACAAGACACGCAGCTAAGAGACTGTCAGTGCTCATGCTGTTTTAACAACACCATCCAAAATAAAATTATATATATATATATATTTTATATAATATTATATATATATATCCACCAGCTGAAATTCATTGGCGGCCTGCCGGCAGCAACATGCATAGGTTTCAGTACCTAATGTGCTGTTGGCCCATGTAACTGCACATTGACACAGCAATCGTGGAAGACCGCTAAGGTTATTACCGTAATGGTAGAAATGTATTGATGGCAAGATGATTGCCACAGGGCAGGAGACAGAGGGAGGAAGTAGAGGGTCTGGTAAACCTTTGAGCTTGAACCAAGTTTCTCACTCACTGTCAGCATTTTGCAGAGAGAGAGAGAAAAGAAGGGAGGGAGAAAGAGACAGAGGGAAAGATGAGGATGGGGAGAGCGAGAGAGAGAGAGCGAGAGAGAGAGAGCGAGAGAGAGAGAGAGCGAGAGAGAGTGAAATAGAGGGGAAGAGTGAAAGAAGAGAGAGAGAGAGAGAGAGGAAGCAAAATAGTTTGTGCGAGGGAGAGAGGATGTGGATGAAGAGAGAGGTAGTGAGAGAGAGAGAGAGAGAGAGAGAGAGAGAGAGAGAGAGAGAGAGATAAATAAAATTACTAGAAGAGAGGAGAGGTGGGAGAGATAAGAGATAAGAGAGAGTGAGAGGCAGAGAGAGAGATAGATAGATGAGAGAGAGAAAGAAAGAACGGAGAGGAGGGCTGATGGGAGGATGGGAGGAGGGCTGAGGAATGGCCAGAGCAACCATTGTTATGGTGTTTTTGAGATGAGCCCCAGGCTTTCCCTGCTTTGAATATTTTGAGGAAAATCAGCAGCCTGTAGGAGAGCTGGAGACTACTAGAGGCTGATGATGCTGGAGGAGGAGAGACTGGCTGGTGTGTGTGCCGCAAGACTGATATCTCATATTCTCTGCTCACACATGACATGACAGCAGTGTGTGTGTGTGTGTGTGTGTGTGTGTGTGTGTGTGTGTGTGTGTGTGTGTGTTGATCCAACTTTACTATTACTATGGCTTATTGTGGATATTTTTCTGAAGACCGCTGTGCACGTTCTTTTACACATGTAAGTTTATGAGAACATCAGCCGCTACGCTCCACCCCACAAACTCATTACTAAATTTATAGTCCTCCTCCAGCTCCACACTGGCAGCTCTCCCTTGCTTTATGGAGAGGCTAAATAACATTTTCCTAAGTCAAAACATTTGTCACTGGTGAAATGGAACAGTCGGAAAATTAGATTAATATAGGCTCTACTAGAAGTCTAAGTATCTTATTTACCACTTCTTTAGTTTTCAATAAGAAATTAGAAATTATTCTTTGTAATGTTCGGTCCCCGTTCTCTTTTCATAAAGAAAAAAAAAAAACATTTTCAAACTTAAATTCATTAAGAGAGAGAAAAAACGAGAGATAAAGAGAGAGCTGAGGAATGGCCAGACTACATCAAGGCTACATCAAGGCCGTCTCATAGATGAGCTCATGTGGTGCTAAAAGGAGGAGAACACAGTGGGTGGCCAACAAACAGCGTTTCACTACATTCTACCTTCTCGCTGAGGATATCATCGGCCCGGCCGTCTCACTTTCAAGCTTCCCTCTCTTCCCTCTCTAACCCAGGTCCCAGAACCCATGGGTAGATGAGATAGCCTCCTGCTATCAATGATTCAACAGTTCACTTAGGTTTCTCGTTTGTGCTCCTCACAGAGAGCCCCTGGGACAGGAAGGGCACGTATTCAGTTGAACTTCTCTACATTTAAACACTCCGTGCACCTTTCCATTTTTAACTATACGAGAGAAGAACTTGATACATTCCTTAACAAAATATATGTTGGGAAAAGGAAACTGCATCGTTATTCAATGCCCAGTTTTTTTTGTTGTTTTTTTTTAAACCCCCCCCCTTTTTCTCCCCAATTTCATGGTATCCAATTGTTACTACTTGTTAGCTACTATCTTGTCTCATCGCTACAACTCCCATATGGGCTTTGAAGAGACAAAGGTTGAAAGTCATGCATCCTTCGATACACAACCCAACCAAGCCGCACTGCTTCTTAACACAGCGCGCATCCAACCTGGAAGCCAGCCGCACCAATATGTCGGAGGAAACACCATGCACCTGGCAACCTTGGTTAGCGTGCACTGCGCCCAGCCTGCCACAGGGGTTGCTGGTGCGCAAGGAGACAAGGATATCCCTCCTTAACCCGGACGACGCTAGGCTAATTGTGCGTCGCCCCACGGACCTCCCGGTCGCAGCCGGTCACGACAGAGCCTGGGCGCGAACCCAGAGTCTCTGGTGGCACAGCTGGCGCTGCAGCACAGCGCCCTAAACCACTGCGCCACCCGGGAGGCCATAATTTGCACAGTTTTGACTTATTCACATGTGGTTTTAGTACACAGTTTGAGTGTCTGCTTCAAAAATAATCAACAATCTATATGGCATCTACCCATCTCATTTTTCGCTTTTAATCTGCAGTGTTAATACAAGTTATATGAAATGGAGACCTAAACGGATCATGTACATTTTCTTATCCAGTTGTGTGCTATGAGAAGCCCCATCCTTTCTACAAATAATAAAATCCCCAATAGGCAGGAAATTGCAAATAATCCTGCTGTTCTCCTGTGTTAACCTGGACCTCAGTGCTATGACTGGAGTCTGCAGTCTGCAGGCGTACAGCAGAGAGGCCATCTCTCAGCTCCCCATGAGAAGTCAAAGACCATGGCAAGGAAACTCAGACCCAGCTAACTGGAAGCTTCACCACCACTTGGCCTCCCCACAGCATGCGGTCTGAGTCGGTCTGAGCCATGGATACACTCTTCTGCCGGCTGGTTGGGTTGGGTCGATATATACCATTCGGGTCCTGGTTGGAGAGATGTCTGTGAGGAATAAGAGTAGTCTCACCCACACAGAGAAATAAGTACAGTACTGCTGAAAACTAAAAACACATTGAGGAGAACTAGTCTAGGGCCCAATAAAATGAGAATTGAGGATAACTAGTCTAGAGCCTTATAAAATGCATGATGAGGAGAACTAGTCTAGGGCCCTATACAATACACATTGAGGAGAACTAGTCTAGGGCCCTATACAATACACATTGAGGAGAACTAGTCTAGGGCCGTATTAAATACACATTGAGGAGAACTAGTCTAGGGCCTTATAAAATACACATTGAGGAGAACTAGTCTAGGGATGTATAAAATAGACATTAAGGAGAACTAGTCTAGGGCCCTATACAATACACATTGATGAGAACTAGTCAAGGGACCTATAAAATACACGTTGATGAGAACTAGTCTAGGGCCCTATAAAATACACGTTGATGAGAACTAGTCAAGGGCCCTATAAAATACACATTGATGAGAACTAGTCTAGGGCCCTATAAAATACACGTTGATGTGAACTAGTCTAGGGCCCTATAAAATACACGTTGATGAGAACTAGTCAAGTGCCCTATAAAATACACGTTGATGTGAAGTAGTCTAGGGCCCTATAAAATACACGTTGATGTGAACTAGTCTAGGGCCCTATAAAATACACGTTGATGAGAACTAGTCAAGTGCCCTATAAAATACACGTTGATGTGAAGTAGTCTAGGGCCCTATAAAATACACGTTGATGAGAACTAGTCTAGGGCCCTATAAAATACACGTTGATGATAACTAGTCTAGGGCTGTATAAAATACACGTTGATGAGAACTAGTCTAGGGCCTTATAAAATACACGTTGATGTGAACTAGTCTAGGGCCTTATAAAATACACGTTGATGTGAACTAGTCTAGGGCCCTATAAAAAACACGTTGATGAGAACTAGTCAAGGGCCCTATAAAATACACGTTGATGTGAACTAGTCTAGGGCCCTATACAATACACGTTGATGAGAACTAGTCAAGGGCCCTATAAAATACACGTTGATGTGAACTAGTCTAGGGCCCTATAAAATACACGTTGATGAGAACTAGTCAAGGGCCCTATAAAATACACGTTGATGAGAACTAGTCAAGGGCCCTATACAATACACGTTGATGTGAACTAGTCAAGGGCCCTATACAATACACGTTGATGTGAACTAGTCAAGGGCCCTATACAATACACGTTGATGTGAACTAGTCAAGGGCCCTATACAATACACGTTGATGTGAACTAGTCAAGGGCCCTATACAATACACGTTGATGTGAACTAGTCAAGGGCCCTATACAATACACGTTGATGTGAACTAGTCAAGGGCCCTATACAATACACGTTGATGTGAACTAGTCAAGGGCCCTATACAATACACGTTGATGTGAACTAGTCAAGGGCCCTATACAATACACGTTGATGTGAACTAGTCAAGGGCCCTATACAATACACATTGATGTGAACTAGTCTAGGGCCCTATAAAATACACGTTGATGAGAACTAGTCAAGTGCCCTATAAAATACACGTTGATGAGAACTAGTCTAGGGCCCTATAAAATACACGTTGATGTGAACTAGTCTAGGGCCCTATAAAATACACGTTGATGTGAAGTAGTCTAGGGCCGTATAAAATACACGTTGATGTGAACTAGTCTAGGGCCCTATAAAATACACGTTGATGAGAACTAGTCAAGTGCCCTATAAAATACACGTTGATGAGAACTAGTCTAGGGCCCTATAAAATACACGTTGATGTGAACTAGTCTAGGGCCCTATAAAATACACGTTGATGTGAAGTAGTCTAGGGCCGTATAAAATACACGTTGATGTGAACTAGTCTAGGGCCCTATAAAATACACGTTGATGAGAACTAGTCAAGGGCCGTATAAAATACACGTTGATGTGAACTAGTCAAGGACCCTATAAAATACACGTTGATGTGAACTATTCTAGGGCCGTATAAAATACACGTTGAGGAGAACTAGTCTAGGGCCCTATAAAATACACGTTGATGAGAACTAGTCAAGGGCCGTATAAAATACACGTTGATGTGAACTAGTCAAGGGCCCTATACAATACACGTTGATGTGAATTAGTCTAGGGCCCTATAAAATACACGTTGATGTGAACTAGTCTAGGGCCGTATAAAATACACATTAAGGAGAACTAGTCTAGGGCCCTATAAAATACACGTTGATGAGAACTAGTCTAGGGCCCTATAAAATACACGTTGATGTGAACTAGTCCAGGGCCCTATAAAATACACGGTAATGAGAACTAGTCAAGGGCCCTATAAAATACACGTTGATGTGAACTAGTCTAGGGCCCTATAAAATACACGTTGATGAGAACTAGTCTAGGGCCCTATGAAATACACGTTGTTGTGAACTAGTCTAAGGCCCTATAAAATACACGTTGATGAGAACTAGTCAAGGGCCCTATAAAATACACGTTGATGAGAACTAGTCAAGGGCCCTATAAAATACACGTTGATGTGAACTAGTCTAGGGCCCTATAAAATACACATTGATGAGAACTAGTCTAGGGCCCTATAAAATACACGTTGATGAGAACTAGTCAAGGGCCCTATAAAATACACGTTGATGAGAACTAGTCTAGGGCCCTATAAAATACACGCTGATGAGAACTAGTCTAGGGCCTTATAAAATACACGTTGATGTGAACTAGTCTAGGGCCCTATAAAATACATGTTAATGAGAACTAGTCTAGGGCCCTATGCAATACACGTTTATGTGAACTAGTCAAGGGCCCTATAAAATACACGTTGATGAGAACTAGTCTAGGGCCGTATAAAATACACATTAATGAGAACTAGTCTAGGGCCCTATAAAATACACGTTGATGAGAACTAGTCTAGGGCCCTATAAAATACACGTTGATGTGAACTAGTCTAGGGCCCTATAAAATACACGGTAATGAGAACTAGTCAAGGGCCCTATAAAATACACGTTGATGTGAACTAGTCTAGGGCCCTATAAAATACACGTTGATGAGAACTAGTCTAGGGCCCTATAAAATACACGTTGATGTGAACTAGTCTAAGGCCCTATAAAATACACGTTGATGAGAACTAGTCAAGGGCCCTATAAAATACACGTTGATGTGAACTAGTCTAAGGCCCTATAAAATACACGTTGATGAGAACTAGTCTAGGGCCCTATAAAATACACATTAATGAGAACTAGTCTAGGGCCCTATACAATACACGTTTATGTGAACTAGTCTAGGGCCCTATAAAATACACGTTGATGAGAACTAGTCAAAGGCCGTATAAAATACACGTTGAGGAGAACTAGTCTAGGGCCCTATACAATACACGTTGATGTGAACTAGTCTAGGGCCCTATAAAATACACGTTGATGAGAACTAGTCAAGGGCCCTATAAAATACACGTTGATGAGAACTAGTCAAGGGCCCTATAAAATACACGTTGATGAGAACTAGTCAAGGGCCCTATAAAATACACGTTGATGAGAACTAGTCTAGGGCCCTATAAAATACACGTTAATGAGAACTAGTCAAGGGCCCTATAAAATACACGTTGATGAGAACTAGTCAAGGGCCCTATAAAATACACGTTGATGAGAACTAGTCAAGGGCCCTATAAAATACACGTTGATGTGAACTAGTCTAGGGCCCTATAAAATACACATTGATGAGAACTAGTCTAGGGCCCTATAAAATACACGTTGATGAGAACTAGTCAAGGGCCCTATAAAATACACGTTGATGAGAACTAGTCTAGGGCCCTATAAAATACACGCTGATGAGAACTAGTCTAGGGCCTTATAAAATACACGTTGATGTGAACTAGTCTAGGGCCCTATAAAATACATGTTAATGAGAACTAGTCTAGGGCCCTATGCAATACACGTTTATGTGAACTAGTCAAGGGCCCTATAAAATACACGTTGATGAGAACTAGTCTAGGGCCGTATAAAATACACATTAATGAGAACTAGTCTAGGGCCCTATAAAATACACGTTGATGAGAACTAGTCTAGGGCCCTATAAAATACACGTTGATGTGAACTAGTCTAGGGCCCTATAAAATACACGGTAATGAGAACTAGTCAAGGGCCCTATAAAATACACGTTGATGTGAACTAGTCTAGGGCCCTATAAAATACACGTTGATGAGAACTAGTCTAGGGCCCTATAAAATACACGTTGATGTGAACTAGTCTAAGGCCCTATAAAATACACGTTGATGAGAACTAGTCAAGGGCCCTATAAAATACACGTTGATGTGAACTAGTCTAAGGCCCTATAAAATACACGTTGATGAGAACTAGTCTAGGGCCCTATAAAATACACATTAATGAGAACTAGTCTAGGGCCCTATACAATACACGTTTATGTGAACTAGTCTAGGGCCCTATAAAATACACGTTGATGAGAACTAGTCAAAGGCCGTATAAAATACACGTTGAGGAGAACTAGTCTAGGGCCCTATACAATACACGTTGATGTGAACTAGTCTAGGGCCCTATAAAATACACGTTGATGAGAACTAGTCAAGGGCCCTATAAAATACACGTTGATGAGAACTAGTCAAGGGCCCTATAAAATACACGTTGATGAGAACTAGTCAAGGGCCCTATAAAATACACGTTGATGAGAACTAGTCTAGGGCCCTATAAAATACACGTTAATGAGAACTAGTCAAGGGCCCTATAAAATACACGTTGATGAGAACTAGTCTAGGGCCCTATACAATACACGTTGATGTGAACTAGTCTAGGGCCGTATAAAATACACGTTGATGTGAACTAGTCTAGGGCCGTATAAAATACACGTTGATGTGAACTAGTCTAGGGCCCTATAAAATACACATGAAGGAGAACTAGTCTAGGGCCGTATAAAATACACATTAAGGAGAACTAGTCTAGGGCCGTATAAAATACACGTTGATGTGAACTAGTCTAGGGCCGTATAAAATACACATTAAGGAGAACTAGTCTTGGGCCCTATAAAATACACATTGAGCAGAACTAGTCAAGGGCCCTATAAAATACACATTGAGCAGAACTAGTCTAGGGCCCTATAAAATGTGCATTTAGGATAACTAGTCTTGGGCCCTATAAAATAAGCTTTGAGGATAACTAGTCTTGGTCCCTATAAAATAAGCTTTGAGGATAACTAGTCTCGGGCCCTATAAAATAAGCTTTGAGGATAACTAGTCTCGGGCCCTATAAATGACAAGTTGAGCAGTACTAGTCTAGGGCCCTATAAAAAACAAGTTGAGGAAAACTTGTCTAGGGCAATATAAAATACACATTGAGGATAACTAGTCTTGGGCCCTATAAAATAAGCTTTGAGGATAACTAGTCCCGGGCCCTATAAAATAAGCTTTGAGGATAACTAGTCTCGGGCCCTATAAATGACAAGTTGAGCAGTACTAGTCTAAGGCCCTATAAAAAACAAGTTGAGGATAACTTGTCGAGGGCAATATAAAATACACATTGAGGAGAACTGGTCTAGAGCCCTTTAAAATACACATTGAGGAGAACTGGTCTAGAGCCCTTTAAAATACACATTGAGAAGAACTAGTCTAGGGCCCTTTAAATTTCCATCAACATGTTAAATTTGCAACCTTAGGGAAAAAGTAATTCTAGATCACCTGTACTCCACACACAATGACGCGTTCAAAGCTCTCCCTCGCACTCCATTTGGTAAATCCGACCACAACTCTATCCTCCTGATTCCTGCATACAAGCAAAAATTAAAGCAGGAAGCACCAGTGACTCGGTCTATTAAAAGTGGTCAGATGAAGCGGACGCTAAACTACAGGACTGTTTTGTTATCACAGACTGGAACATGTTCCGGGTTTCTTCCGATGGCATTGAGAAGTACACCACATCAGTCACTGGCTTAATCAATAAGTGCATCGAGGACGTCATCCCCACAGTGACTGTACGTACAGTGGGGCAAAAAAATATTCTCCCACTTAAAAAGATGAGAGAGGCCTGTAATTTTCAACATAGGTACACTTCAACTATGACAGACAAAATGAGAAAAAAAAAATCCAGCAAATGATGGTGGAAAATAAGTAGTATGGTGGAAAATAAGTAGTGTTGCTACCTACCCTCACCACCCCCAGGTGGTGAGGGTAGGTAGCAACACATCCGCCACGCTGATCCTCAACACTGGAGCTCCCCAGGGGTGCGTGCTCAGTCCCCTCCTGTACTCCCTGTTCACCCACGACTGCATGGCCAGGCATGACTCCAACACCATCATTAAGTTTGCTGACGACACAACAGTGGTAGGCCTGAACACCAACAATGATGAGACAGCCTATAGGGAGGAGGTCAGAGACCTTGCCGGGTGGTGCCAGAATAACAACCTATCCCTCAACGTAACCAAGACTAAAGATATTATTGTGGACTACAGGAAAAGAAGGACTGAGCACACCCCCATTCTGTAGGGGGCTGTAGTGGAGCAGGTTGAGAGCTTCAAATTCCTTGGTGTCCACATCAACAACAAACTAGAATGGTCCAAACACACCAAGACAGTCGTGAAGAGGGCACGACAAAGCCTATTCCCGCTCAGGAAACTTAAAGGATTTGGCATGGGTCCTGAGATCCTCAAAAGGTTCTACAGGTGCAACATCGAGAGCATCCTGACCGGTTGCATCACTGCCTGGTACGGTAATTGTTCGGCCTCTGACCGGCACTACAGAAGGTAGTGCCGATGGTAGGCACTACAGAAGGTAGTGCGTACGGCCCAGTACATCACTGGGGCAAAGCTGCCTGCCATCCAGGACCTCTACACCAGACGGTGTCTGAGGAAGGCCCTAAAAATTGTCAAAGACCCCAGCCACCCCAGTCATAGACTGTTCTCTCTACTACCGCATGGCAAGCGGTACCAGAGTGCCAAGTCTAGGACAAAAAGGCTTCTCAACAGTTTCTACCCCCAAGCCATAAGACTCCTGAAGAGATAATCAAATGGCTACCCGGACTATTTGCATTGTGTGCCCCCCAAACCCCTCTTTTTGCGCTGCTTCTGCTCTCTGTTTATCATATATGCATAGTCACTTTAACTATACATTCATGTACGTACTACCTCAATTGGGCTGACCAACCACGGCTCCCGCACATTGGCTACCCAGGCTATCTGCATTGTGTCTCACCCACCACTCGCCAACCCCTCTTTTACGCTACTGCTACTCTCTGTTCATCATATATGCATAGTCACTTTAACCATATCTACATGTACATACTACCTCAATTAGCCTGACTAACCGGTGTCTGTATGTAGCCTCGCTACTTTTATAGCCACGCTACTGTATATTGCCTATCTTTTTACTGTTGTTTTATTTCTTTACCTACCTATTGTTCACCTAATACCTTTTTTTGCACTATTGGTTAGAGCCTGTAAGTAAGCATTTCACTGTAAGGTGTTGTATTCAGCGCACGTGACAAATAAACTTTGATTTGATTTGATTTGAAATACACGTTGAGGATAACTATTCTAGGTCCCTATAAAATACACATTTAGAAGAACCAGTCTAGGGCCCTATAGTAAACACATTGAGGAGAAATAGTCTAGGGCCCTATAAAATACACATTGAGGAGAACTAGTCTTTGGCCCTATAAAATGCACATTGAGGATAACTAGTCTAGGGCCCTATAAAATACACATTGAGGATAACTAGTCTAGGGCCCTATAAAATAGACATTGAGGATAACTAGTCTAGGGCCCTATAAAATAGACATTGAGGATAACTAGTCTAGGGCCCTATAAAATACAAGTTGAGGATAGCTAGTCTAAAGCCTTTGAAAAACAAGTTGAGCCCTATAAAATATACATCGAGGATAATGCATTAAAATGGAATTCAATAATATTCTAAAATGTATTGAACTTAGTAGGGAATCAATTGAATGTTTTGAATTGATTAGAAAATGAATCAATTTGCACAAGATTATCATAAGACATGAACAAAATCCCTCAGTGATTCATATTTTCCTTCAACTTTCTGAAGAGGCAACGGCATAGGAATGCCCCTGTCTGTGTGTGCTCAATTGTCTACCACTCTGTTAGCGTTGAGGCTAATGTAACGACAACTTCTACTGGTAGATGGAAAGGCTTTCCCTAAACCTTCTCAATTAATTGCCAAAATGATATAATGATTATTTGCCTCAGTCCAGTGGCCATTTTTTTTATTTTTTATTCTGCAGTCACATGAACGCAACAGAAACATCCCTACCCAAACAATGGTCTCTGACTGGTGCCCAGTTGATTTAACTACACCCAAACATCTACATTTCTAAGAATTTTTACAGACCTCAAAAGTGGTCTTCTGATATGATTTAAGCTTTATTTTGGACATAGAACTTCCATTTCTGTTGTTTTTCTATTAAAAGTTAGATTTTGAGAGTGAAAACATGAATCAAAATTGAAAAAACTGAGAAAGCAGAATTTGGGGGAAACCGGAATCAGGCAAAAACATTATAGGGCCCTACAAGGCCCCTGCTACACTGTCAGTGAATCCTGACCCAGTTCTCCACATATTAATTTTTTCTTCCATCCCTGTAGATCCACTCTCGCGCTGCGCAGGGAGAAAATATTCCTAGGCACCAGAGGCACGGCTGTCCATCAAACGGCGCTTATCTCCCACTCCAGGGGGGCGTAAAGGCGGGACCCTTTTGACCAATGCACTTAAATAGCTACAGCACTGTACTTATTCAGGATCCTTCTCCCCCTTCTGTCTCCCTGTGTCTCTGCCTCTGTGCTCACCTCAGCTCCCAACCGGGAGTGGGAATAGAACACGCTGTGGTCCTCTTGTGTTCCTGTTTGGAGCTCCCACAGAGTGCAGGGAGTGAGGTAGAAGTGCTACACTGAACCTAATACAGCTCCTGGAGAGCTGAGCTGAGCTGAGAATCAGAGAGCAATGGGGAGGGGCGGAAACAGAGGGAGCCGGAAAGAATGTTCAGATTCGAGGAATAAATCGTGGAGGTTTATGCTCGCATGTGCTTTTGTTCTGTTTTTAATGGAGCACACCAGGGAATCTGAGAAACAATCCTACACTAAAATGTGTTCCCAAATAGGAGCTGTGTCGCAGGGGTTTCGTTTGTATGGCTGCGTACTCTCCATTATAAAAAATATTATGTCATTCAATTATCTGTTGGCTCACAAAACTAACTAAATATGAAAAGTGGAAGAGCCTTTGGGGAGATAAAGACGGCATCTTTCCATTTCTGCTGCAGAATAAGATGGAAGGAATCTTGAGGTAGCTCAGAGCAGTTTGGAGGACAGGTAGATCCTGATGGGCCTTCCTCTATTAACAACAGGCATATTGAACTAAAGCATTGATGTTTACCATACACCTGAAATCTCAACATAAATTACCTACCCAGAAGATTTGCCGGATCAATTTACAGACAGCATGGAAACGTAAACAAACTGTGTACATTTAGTGAAAAATGCAACAAAATCTTAGATGAATTTGCTTTTCAAAGATGGATGACTTTTCAATGACTACTAATGTGTCTTCTGTTCTGTGTCTATTTTCTCCTGTCACAACACAATATACATACAAATTGAGACATCTGTGTGTGTGTTGGGGGGGGGGAGGGCTATATGGATAGGCATCACGCTATGAATAGCTGTGCCTGTGGTATTATCGTCCCGCCAGCTCAGCCTCCCTGCCTTCATGTGGTTATAAAGAAATGAAGAGCCACACATAGAAAACAGTAGGTCACTTCCTGTTGTTTATTTTATAAGTGCCCCTCCACGGATCCCCTGTTGACAGACTAATTTGATGAATCCAGGAGACGGTGTCTCTCTGCCCGGCCTACAGCCCCTATAATGGAGCCAGGCTGAGAACACACACCAGGTGTGGTGAAATAAAGAGAATAGTCTGCCAGCCTTCCACTCCTCTCGCCTCTCGCTTAAGTGCAGCCATCTGATGACCCCCTGGACTTATCCTTTACTCAGACCTGGTGGAGAGGCGGAAGAGAAGAGTGAGTGCTGAGTGCAGTTGTATTAAAGCAATTGCACAGACCTAGACGAAGACAAATGGATGTTCTCTCTGTTGGTGAAGACATTGTACTGATTTGTTTCTTCTACTTCAGTGACAAATCATAGTGCCCGAGGGACAAGACACAAAGGACTTTATGGTTTATAACATTCAAGACATTCCCGTGTGTGGTGAAAATGATCTTCAGGGCAGAAAATGATTGATTTAAAAGAATGGACTTGATTAAAGGTAGACTCAGCAATATGACGTAGATGCAGAGAGTCAAAAGAATAGTGGGTCAATTTCCGCAACAACTAAGAGCGTTGAATAGCAAGGCTTAACTTCTCCTCTGTTTTGGTCCTGTGGATACCACTCTGTACACAGTGTGAAGTGAACCCATTCACATGCAAAGATACTGTGTGTGACTGTGTGAGAGCGATGTGTTGCATCTCGCTTATCTCAATATCTCCAGTGCTGCTCGTGTCAAAGTCATTTTGCTGAGTCTACCTTTAAAGGGTTTCAAAGGTAATGTTCCTTTTGTTAAATTCTTGAATTTGAATTACATTTGAATTGAAGTAGTAAACAGGATACATAATTGCAATTCAAATTTGTATTAAAGTAAATACAATTGATTTCAGGGAAATAAATTGAATTAAAATGCCTCTTCTATTCTATATTAGGTGTAGTCTATACAAATAGAAATCTTGTACATAAAACATCAAACGTTGTTATATACATGAATATTAGATATTGTTGAAATAATTTATTTTCAGGACATTAAAGCTATTAAAGTTAATGATCAAGGAAAACAAGGAAAACAAGGCGCAACAGCTCCTAGTCAACCTCAGGAGGCTGAAACAATTTGGCTTGTCACCTAAAACCCTCACAAACTTTTACAGATGCAGAATTGAGAGCATCCTGTCTGGCTGTATCACCGCCTGGTACGGCAACTGCACCGCCCACCACCGCAGGGCTCTCCAGAGGGTGGTGCAGTCTGCCCTCCGGGACACCTACAGCATCCGATGTCACAGGAAGGCCAAAAAGATCATGAAGGACAACAACCACCCGAGCCACTGCCTGCATCAAAGGTGCATCAAACAGGTGCATCAAAGAAAGCTGGGACCAAGAGACTAAAAAACAGCCTCTATCTCAAGGCCATCAGACTGTTAAATAGCCATCAGACTGTTAAATAGCCATCACTAGCACAGAGAGGCTGCTGCCTACATACATATTTGAAATCATTGGCCACGTTAAGAAATGGAACACTAGTCACTTTAATAATGTTTACATATCTTGCATTACTCATCTCATGTATCTACTGTATTCCATACTATCTATTGCATCTTAGCCTATGCCGCTCTGACATTGCTCATCCATATATTTATACTTATATATTCCTATTCCATTCCTTACTTAGATGTATGTGTATTAGGCATTTGTTGTGGAATTGTTAGATATTACTTGTTAGATATTGCTGCACTGTCGGAAATAGAAGCACAAGCATTTTGCTACACTCACAATAACATCTGCTAACCATGCGTATGTGACAAATAAAACTTGTTTTGATATGAAAACAAACCCTGCAAATGAATAATCTAAGTTAATATATTTCAAATTTGTTCAATATGGGGAAATACTACATTTCCCAGAATGCATTAGTTTAACCCTCAATTAGACCCAAAGGCTTTCAAAAATAACCCAAACAACTGAAATGGTTAGTGGAAATACAATTGCCTATTCTAAACACTAAGGTTAAAAGAGTATAGGAACATATTCTTTGGTATCTGGACATGTGACCTGTTAGATTCAATGTAACTCTCATGTTCTATTGTTGTGGAATAGGTTCGGCAGTTTAGATAGCACACTACAGGTCAATACCACTTACACACTCCATTCCCCCAGGGGGCAGCAGAAACCTTGTCCAGGTGCTGAGCCTGGATTGTAAAGCACATCAAGTTTTTTTTATTTTTTATTTTATTTCACCTTTATTTAACCAGGTAGGCTAGTTGAGAACAAGTTCTCATTTGCAACTGCGACCTGGCCAAGATAAAGCATAGCAGTATGAGCAGACAACACAGAGTTACACATGGAGTAAACAATTAACAAGTCAATAACACAGTAGAAAACAAAGGGGGAGTCTATATACAATGTGTGCAAAAGGCATGAGGTAGGCGAATAATTACAATTTTGCAGATTAACACTGGAGTGATAAATGATCAGATGGTCATGTACAGGTAGAGATATTGGTGTGCAAAAGAGCAGAAAAATAAATAAATAAAAACAGTATGGGGATGAGGTAGGTGAAAATGGGTGGGCTATTTACCAATAGACTATGTACAGCTGCAGCGATCGGTTAGCTGCTCAGATAGCTGATGTTTGAAGTTGGTGAGGGAGATAAAAGTCTCCAACTTCAGCGATTTTTGCAATTCGTTCCAGTCACAGGCAGCAGAGTACTGGAACGAAAGGCGGCCAAATGAGGTGTTGGCTTTAGGGATGATCAGTGAGATACACCTGCTGGAGCGCGTGCTACGGATGGGTGTTGCCATCGTGACCAGTGAGCTGAGATAAGGCGGAGCTTTACCTAGCATGGACTTGTAGTGCTGTCAATGAAGGTGATCGTCAGTCAGTATCCCTGCTTGCAAGCCGTGAGGCTGCTGGGATTGTTTGTTGGCCAGGAGGCCTTTTATTTGGTTTTGAGTCTTGTT
The DNA here is from genome assembly GCF_057628025.1 of Oncorhynchus mykiss. NCBI lineage: Eukaryota > Metazoa > Chordata > Actinopteri > Salmoniformes > Salmonidae > Oncorhynchus > Oncorhynchus mykiss. Next base: position 11,559,589 of record NC_143042.1, on the reverse strand, counting down.
TGAGCATGCCTTTGGTATTTTTCCTTTTTTACATATTTATGTTTGTTTTGTCACCATCTGAACAAAATATAATCCAATCAAGCTAGCATCCTAGGTGAGGTAATCAGTAGGGCTAATGTCAGTTTCAGGTTGCTGGCTAGCAAGATAGCTGATGTTTGGTGTGGCCACACCCGCGAAGGTAGTCAATTGTTTGGAGCTGGTAGTAGTTGTTAGCTACTGTAGAGCTGAGTTGTTTTTCTCATGGGCCATAACATTATGTGTTGACTGTTTTGGCTATGATTTTGGTTGCTTTTGTTAGTGCTGAGTGCAGGATTAGATTTCCCAGTTTGGAGTCTGTGGCACATGTGTTTGAGTTAGCGCTAGGCAGGTGGCTAACGTTTGCTATGGTTTGTAGCTTTGGTAAATCAGGTAGTGTTAGTGCTAGGCTAGTGGCTAACTGTAGCTATGGTTTGTGGATTTCGTGCATGGCATGCTGGTTTGGTTGTTGCCTGGTAGGATTGGTTATCTCAGGGGCTTTGAGTGTGTGCATGTACAGTATTGGTTAGTTAGCGGTGAGCCAGTGACTAACTGACTTTTGTCAGTTGATTTATTGGTTCGGTTTGGTGTACTGATTTTGACTACGGGGCCGTTTGAGCCAGCAGTGTTTAGAGGAGCTATTCTCAAGTTATCGAGGGATTAGTTATGTCGGTTGGCAGAAATGCTAGAGGTTGAAATAGCAGAGGAGTTGAGCAAGTTAGAGGTTGCAGAGCAGTTATCAGAGAAGTGGAATGAGCTCTTGCCCCCGGTTCTGTTGGATAGCAGTCAGGAGGAAGACATCCCACTGGGCACAGACGTCAGTTCAACGTCTTGTTTTGATTTACATTTGGTTCATAGGTCAACTAACGTGAAAAGCCAACTGACATTTATTCCTGAGAGGCTGACCTGTAGCACCTGCTATAACCACTGAGATTATTATTTGACCCCACTGGTCATCTACGAACGTTTGAACATCTTGAAGAATGATCTGGACTCCATGTTGATTCTCAGAGCCTGGTTGATTCTCAGAGTCTGGTTCCTCTCTAGGTTTCTTCCTAGGTTTCTGTCTTTTTCCTAGCCACTGTGCTTCTAAATCTGCATTGCTTGCTCTTTGGGGTTTTAGGCTGGGTTCCTGTATAAGCACTGCTGATGTAAAAAGGGCTTCATAAATAAATTTTATTGAGTGAATTCAATGTGAAATCAACAAAAAATGTCAACACGTCATTGGATTTAGGTTCAAAGTTGGGTGAAAAAAAAAGTGAAATGCCCTAACGTTGATGACTCTTTGCAAATTCAATCGTTTTTCGATGTTGATTCAACATCATCACATTGAATGTTTTGGTTGAAATAACATAGAAACGATGTTGATTCAACAATTTTTTCCCCAGTGGGTTGTTGGAAATTGCAAGGCTAGAACAGGAAATAGCACTCTTGAAACAGCAGATCAATGAAGGACAGCGTAAATGTTATGTTGTCAGTCAGTCAGAAAGTGTTGTTACTAAACCCCTTACCTTCAGTGACCAGGGTGATGAGCTAGCTTCCCCTAGTCATCAGGTTTGGGTAACACCAGTGAAAAGATAGGTGTCTCAGGGGGCGGAGTCTCTCAAGGAGAGTTTTGACGTATCCCCACTTTGTGAAGTTACTCCTGTTCAGAGAAGTGCTGATGGCAAACCAGATAGAGAGGAGGATGGTTAACACTTTATTTGGACAGTCCATCTGTAGATGCTCTACAGACTATCAATAATATTTCAACTAACTATCGACTAAACCTAGCTCCTAACCCTTATCCAAACATTAAACTTAACCCTTACCCTAACCCTTATTCTGAACATAACCTTAACCCTAAACCTAACCTTAGCAAGCAGTTGCTTAAAATCAACAGATAGTTTGTTGATAGTATGACCATCTGTAGAGCATCTACAGATGGAAAATCCAAACTATCCAAATAAAGTGTGACCGGAAGATGATTTATGTTGGGACTTGGAGAAAACATTTTTTGCCAAACTAGACAGTGGTTCTCAGGAAATGGTTCTCCCTAGTGAAGAAGTAATACTGAGCAACAGGTTATCTTAGTGGTCTGAGAACATATTTGGTTCCCCCAAGGTTGTCAGTGATTCTTTGATTCCTTTAACTGACACGTTCTTTGCCAAAGTAGGGAAGGTTGTGGTTCCTCAGCAGCCTGACCATGAGGTTGTTTGAGGGTCAGGGGTTGATTTAGCTTACCTGTTTCTCACTGAGCTATGGAAGGGGGATTGTTCAACATTACTTTGTGAAATTAGTGATGATCCGCTGGAAGACCCAGTCATGGGTCCACTGGTGTTATCACTTCCTGTTGTTGAGAACCAGTTGACTGTTCCTGCAGCATGTAGGCCTAGTGAGTCTCCTGTTAAGGTGGAGGAAAGTGAGGAGGATATGTGGTTCCCTTCCAGTGAGTGCTCACGGCTGGAGCAGAGAGGTGTTTGGGAACATGGATGGTGTTAGTAGTGAGTTGGCTGAAGTTGTGGTCGATGTCCACTTGTCCCTGGTGGTGGTTGCACCAAGCCTCTCATCATTGGTTACATATCAGACAGACGGACGGACGGACGGACGGACAGGTAGGTAGGCTATATGCATAGGCATCACACTATGAATAGATGTGCATGTGACATTATCGTCTCACCATCTGCTTTTATGTGGAAATGAAGATATGAAGATACGAAGAGCCACACATATAACCCACAGTAGGTCACTTCCTGTTGTTTCTTTTATAAGTGTCCCTCCACAGGCTCCCGGTAGACAGGAGACGGTGTCTCTCTGCTCGGCCAACAGCCCCTTTAATGGAGCCAGACTGAGAACACACACCAGGTGTGGTGAAATAAGGATAATGGGCTGCCAGCCTTCCACTCCTCTAGCTTAAGTGCAGCCATCTGATGACCCCCTGAAAGGTGAAATGGACTTATCCTTTTCTCAGACCTGCTGGAGAGGCGGAGGAGGAGAAATCTGAGTTGAGCTGAGTTCACTGGTGCACTTGTATAAGGCTGTTGGTGAAGAAATTGTACTGATTCATTTCTTCTACTTCAGTGACAAATCATAGGACCCGAGGGACAAGACACTAAGGATTAATTAAAATGCTTAATTAAAAAAATAATGAATTGATTAAAGGGTTTCCAAGATAATGCTCCTTTTGTTATTTTGAGGGATGTGTTTCATACAGTAGTGTGACCAGAGAGAGGTAGCGAGGGAGAGATATAGCGAGAGCGAGAGAGAGATATAGAGAGTGCGAGAGAGAGATATAGAGAGTGCGAGATAGAGAGAGAGTATAAGGACCCAAGAGAGGGGAACTAAACAACAGACTGAAAAAGTGATAAAGAGATAGGGTGTTAGATAAATACGTGGAAACGCCACAAACTTGCAAACATTATTTGTCAGTTGGTAATTCATAGTCCAGAGCAGATATAGAAAACATTTGTCCTCTAAAATCTCAGACTTCCTGAGATTGAGCAGCTCTGAAATTTGGCAGCCAAACAAACAAGAGCTTCCTCCCTCCATGCATCTATAAATCCTTCATCCATAGCAATCAAATCACTATGAATAATTCAGTTGACAAACAACTCACACATAATAATTTAATGAGTCCCTCTCCCCTCTCCTCAGCAGGCTCTGATATACTGTTAGCTGCCCAGGGTGGAGATATATTTGCACCTCTTGGAGAAACGTCAACAAGAAGTACACTTCAACAATAATGAGTAACATTATTTTTTATGTTCAGAGTCAGACCCCCGCCACAGGTTGGCCGTTGCACTTTACTGTGCAGGATATCAGCAGCACACCTGAAACCATAACCATGACAACGTAATAATAATACATAAATAATGAACACATTTTATGTATAACCACTTGGCTTGTGTGAATGCAGGTTGAACTGGAAGTGCTAAAGCATTGTATGATGAGCAACATCCAGTAAGATACAGTATATGCAAAGCATATAGGCCATTTATAACATGTCTGTTGATGCCTTACATCAAATGAATATTCATAAAGCTATGTTAATAATCAAGCTTTAATGATGCACAATAAAGTAGTCATGTATTATTTAATGCAATTAAACAAAGGATTTTAAAGGGTTTATATATCTATTACATCATGTTATGTTTCCTGTTTCACACATAATCAAGTCACAAGATCAAGGGCTTTCCCTCATCTGAATAACACCTGCATATTTTATTACAACCCCATATACATTCTGTACGATAATCTTCCCATCGACAAGGTCCACAGCTGTTTAAACACATGCTATGAGTCATTATGGCAATACTACTTACTCATCTCTCATTCCTGCTCAGGCTCCACACACACACACACACACACACACATTACACACACACACACACACACACACACACTCTTATGGCTATCACTGGTGCCACCGCACATAACACAAATCCATCATAGATGTGGTGAATTATTACATCATACATACAGAGTGGGTGGAAACCTGTGCAAAAAGTACGACTGGAAAGAAAGAATTTTGCATTACATTCTGTTATTCCCATGGACAAACTGCATATTTACTTGCAATGTATGAAATTGATTGCCAGCCAACTTGGTAAATAAAGTATGAGAGTCAGTAGGGAAACTGGGACTGACCCTCCATATTATCCACACTCAGCAAAGCCATGCCAGAGGCTTATACAACATGTAGACTTGGAACTAATATGGGCTGTATAAGTCTGTATGGTGAGAGAAGAGAACATTGAGTCAAGATCTACTGTACCTGTTCAGTAGGAGCGACACTGTGAAATGTTCCAACATCATTACCAAGGCAATAACAATGGGTAATTGTCACCTCCGCTACTGCAAACATGTCTCCAAATGAAGTGTCAGTGCTCAGAATGGAACCTTTTCCATCCTTCTTTTCTTTCCAAACAGTGTTCCTATTGGACTCTATTCTTTATCACCAACCCTTGTCTCTGTGCTTGGTGTCAGCACATAGAACTGTTCTGAATCATAGGTGTGGGTGAAGAGAAGAGAACAGAAGGGACAGGAAGAGGAGAGGAGATGAGAGAAGAGGAGAGGAGAGGAGAGGAGAGGAGAGGAGAGGAGAGGAGAGGAGAGGAGAGGAGAGGAGAGGAGAGGAATAATCAAAGGTTGTGTAACTCCCCAAGAGCCTCCCGCTGCCCCTGGAACTAACACATAACAGATAGTATTCAGTATGGTGAGAATAGAACACATAAGAGACCTGCAGTGGGTCCAATCCTTTCGATTAACATTACTCTCCAAAGCAAAGCCTCTGCAGAGAAAGACATTGGGTGTCCATCAAAGCAGTTCAGCCTGTCTCTGTGTCCAGATGTGGACTATGTTTGATGCTAACGTCTTCATGCATGAAAGTCATAATGCGGAAGGGTCAACCGAAAATAGGAAACACATTACCTAGCAATGACAAAGTAACGTGATAACTATACCTGGACTAGCAGGACAGCAAGCAGCCAAGCCAATCCTGAGGGGCTAACCTTGAGCCACCGTGTTTGATAGAAAATGGTAAACATCATTATTCAGCCAATCAGGTATCCCCTAAAGTAACTTATTAAATTAGAAGGTAATTGCTTATGTAAACAAAGCCTAATTGAATATAATGGCCCAGCTTTATTTAGCATTTAATTTAACATGGCTGTTTAAGCAGAAGTCTACAGCGGCTGAGCTGTGAAGATGCAGTAGAGCTTGGTGCAGTCTTCTAATGTATTCTACTGTTTGGTCTGGTCATTTATGTTGGAGGTAGTGTAGTGAAGTAATATTGAATACACACACACACACACACACACACACACACACACACACACACACACACACACACACACACACACACACACACACACACACACACATATATATACAGTGGGGCGAAAAAGTATTTAGTCAGCCACCAATTGTGCAAGTTCTCCCACTTAAAAAGATGAGAGAGGCCTGTAATTTTCATCATATGTACACTTCAACTATGACAGACAAAATGAGGGAATAAATCCAGAAAATCACATTGTAGGATTTTTAATGAATTTATTTGCAAATTATGGTGGAAAATAAGTATTTGGTCAAAATGGTTTAATGACATTGTAAAACAAACAATTAATTATGCAAGGAATAAAGCTTAAGTTACAAACCATTAATAAGAATTACATGACATTATTCTAGCCATGAAAACCTTAGAGTTACAAAGCAAAGTATGAACAAATTAGATGAAAATGTACCTGGCCAGAGGTCTAAAAGCCTAGGAAATGAGAATCTATCATACAGTTTTTTTTCCATGGGTGGAATACCGGATAAGAGGCAGAAAAGGGCATTTCATTCCATTTATAACATTTGAAGGTGTGACTTTTTCAAACCAAAACCAACCAACATGGAACAATTAAATGATACCTAGTTAAAGTAACCTGATTACTCAGGCCCAATCTCTACAGGATGTCCTAGCATCCAAAGGTATTGTGGGGGATGAGACCACTGCAACTAAGATAGAATTCCTAAAGACAATAAAACTCCTTTACATACAGTAGTTTACAGTTCACCCTGTACAGGTGCAAGTTACCACAGAGATCATACATCCATATACAGTAGTTTACAGTTCACCCTGTACAGGTGCAAGTTACCACAGAGATCATACATCCGTATACATTAGATAGCATCCGAGTTCTCCTCAGGGGACAAGTATAAAATAGATACCAAACATGGCTGCAATATATAATTCTATCACACATTGAAGTAGTCAGTCCGCTGTATACGGTGTGAGAGAGAGAGGCCTTTTGGCCCCTTAACGGGGGAATCTTATCTTTGACTGGTCCGTGAGCATTGTCTTGGGCCATTTGCCATGCAGACCCAGAGATGACAGAGAGCACATACAGTGCCTTGCGAAAGTATTCGGCCCCCTTGAACTTTGCGACCTTTTGCCACATTTCAGGCTTCAAACATAAAGGTATAAAACTGTATTTTTTTGTGAAGAATCAACAACAAGTGGGACACAATCATGAAGTGGAACGACATTTATTGGATATTTCAAACTTTTTTAACAAATCAAAAACGGAAAAATTGGGCGTGCAAAATTATTCAGCCCCACTTGTTGTTGATTCTTCACAAAAAAATACAGTTTTATATCTTTATGTTTGAAGCCTGAAATGTGGCAAAAGGTCGCAAAGTTCAAGGGGGCCGAATACTTTCGCAAGGCACTGTACATTAATGCCAAGCCTATACTAGAAGGTCAGCATTGAAACAAGACTCAAAAGCCGTTTTATTTTTTCATTCAATGCTTTAAAGCCTTTTACGATTCATGTTGATATCATCCTTTAACTTTTTATAGAAAAGATTGCCTGAAAGTAAAACTTATGTTATCATACCATCAAACTATCATACCAAAAGAGTATCATTTCTAGACAGGCACTGAGAAAAGACACCCTGAATGGTAATGCCCCCATCAGTTCCTTGTCCGCTTGACTCCCTTATAAGGTTTGCTCTTGTATGTCCTGTATGACATTGACTATTGCCTCTTGACAACGCATTATTCAAGTTTCCTATCTTTCTTCATCTGTGGTCATTGCAATGCAATCAGAACTTGTGCACAATTCTGTCTGAGAAATGTCACACTGTATTCATAGATATTCCTCTCTCCACAAACACTCCAAAGCTCCATAACTCAAGGAACTCACATACTGGTGATAATTTCCCAAAACCATCTAGGAAGCACTTCTCCTGTTATTATTTTCAAGTCACAGCATTGCCTGTTGACGAGACACATTCAGTTGCATGGGAACTGGTCCGTACAGATAACGGAAAATAAATAGTGTATTTACAGAACGAAGACACTCAAATGGAGAACCAACAATGCATGTTGTTGTTCCTACCTAACTTTTCACGTACCGACGGAACTACGTGGAATTTTGGAGTACTTTGAACAGTTCAAAGAACAGCGGGACAGTTTTTCTATTTGTTACTTGTGAAGGGTGTTATTGAAACTCCGGCGGAGATGGATAAAGAGGACAGTCGGGGAAACACGTTATCAGTATTTATAATAGAAAGTACATTCCCTACCCGGAGATGAACACACAGATGCATCCATAATTGATCTGGGGAGTAAGCGAGGGGTCCTGTGTAGTCTGTGGCGGGCCCTCCTATTCACCAACTCTTGTAATGTGATGATGGATGCTCCGCTGGAGCCAAAGATAACACGGAATCACCCAAGAGAGGAAAGACTGAAGCACAGAGATAGTCTGGGAGAGGGAGAGCAGCTAGACAGTGCATAAAAGCAGAAACAGTGATAAGGAAATTGCTTCATATCTCTGCAAATCCTAAACAATAAGAGGTTTGCAGAGTGAGAGCAGGTCTCACAGTTCTGGTAAGCCATCCTTGACAGAGTGGGGTGGACTCCCCATTGTATCAGCAGTGATGGGGTTCCATCAAGTACCCAAAGCTAGAGTTAGAAGGCTTCAATGATGTTAGATTAATTGAAATGCATTCCAGGTGACTACCTCATGAAGCTGGTTGAGAAAATGCCAAGCTTGTCCAAAGCCATTATCAAGGCAAAGGGTGGCTATTTGATTTGATATATTTGTTTAACACTTTTTTGGTTATTACATGATTCCATATGTGTTATTTCATAGTTTTGATGTCTTCACTATTATTCTACAATGCAGAAAATGGTAAAAATAAAGACATACCCTTGAATGAGTTGGTGTTCTAAAACTTTTAGTAGTGTACATGTCATCATACTGTCAATCAACGCCACTGGCTACCGTGTATAAAACCACAACAACGGCAACAGATTTATTAAGAGAGCTGTGTGAAAAATGACATAATACAATCAGACATCTCTGGAATTGAAGCAGAACATTGAGAAATGTTCCTATTTACTGCAGACAAATGAATATGAAGCAGGAGAAATGTCAAAAGCGATGATGACAAACAAAGCTCAGAGCACAGCGAGTACTAAAGAAAATGATGGAAAAACTGACAGAGGAAGCATCTCAGCCCCTAATGAAATTGATAGCGGTTCACATCTCCGATTTACCGCCATGAAAGTGGGCCATGCCGCCAATTCTATTAATCTTGTTCATAGATAATGGGCGACAACTATCAGCCATAACAGCCACCATTGATGCTGAATATGGAAAAGAAAGGGGACAGAGATGAAAGGTAAACAAACAGAGCGTTGTGCAGTGGCTGGGGTTAAATGACAGGGTCAGCCTCTTCACAGGGTAATGCCCTCCAGCACCAACTCAATAGAGTAGCTACAGGTGCAACCTCCACTTCAGCACAACAACGCTCATAAAAAGGTTCTTATTATGACACTCTACCAAAGCAAAGCCAATAGTAGTCCGCTTAGCATTAGATGGCTTTCAGCAGACATTAGATGAATTAATCCTGTGATGGCTGTTAGAGAAATAAATTATATTAAAGAGGAACTCACTGATTTGGCCTGGCTTTGTAGCTTGCTCATTAAGAAATGCAAGAAGCCATGAGCGAGAGGTGTTTTGGGGGTGTGGTTTGACGTGGATGTGATATCCCAAATAGCCACCGTACCAAACACGCGACGCAGCATGACAACGTGAACGTGATTGCTTCCTTGTTTCTAGAGTAGCAGCTTGTTTCTAGAGTAGCAGTTTGTTTCTAGAGTAGCAGCTTGTTTCTAGAGTAGCAGCTTGTTTCTAGAGTAGCAGCTTGTTTCTAGAGTAGCAGCTTGTTTCTAGAGTAGCAGCTTGTTTCTAGAGTAGCAGCTTGTTTCTAGAGTAGCAGCTTGTTTCTAGAGTAGCAGCTTGTTTCTAGAGTAGTCGCTTGTTTCTAGAGTAGCAGCTTGTTTCTAGAGTAGCAGCTTGTTTCTAGAGTAGTCGCTTGTTTCTAGATTAGAAGCTTGTTTCTAGAGTAGTCGCTTGTTTCTAGATTAGAAGCTTGTTTCTAGAGTAGTCGCTTGTTTCTAGATTAGAAGCTTGTTTCTAGAGTAGTAGCTTGTTCCTAGAGTACCAGCATTTTCCTAGAGTAAAAGCTTGTTTCTAGAGTAGCAGCTTGTTTCTAGAGTAGAAGCTTGTTTCTAGAATAGAAACGTTCTTTTAGAGTAGCAGATTGTTGAGTACCAGCTTATTTCTAGAGTAGCAGCTTGTTTTTAGAGTAGCAGCTTGTTTTTAGAGTAGTAGCTTGTTTCTAGAGTAGTATCTAGTTTCTAGAGTAGAAGTTTGTTTTTAGAGTAGTATCTAGTATCTAGAGTAGAATCTAGTTTCCAGAGTAGAAGCTTGTTTTTAGAGTAGTAGCCTATCTTTGATGACAGCTGTTTTTGTGATGCAAATGTTAGTTCACAAATGTGAGAATATTTGAGTTCGAATAAATGCAAGCCATAAAAAATAAACTATTTTTCTTTCAACACTACAGTTGCGACGATGTCTTCTTGTTTGTTGTGTAAACAAGTCGAGGCGCTGCGTGCTAATGGTTAGTTTGGCTGTCTGTAAATAAATGGTTGGTTGTAGGTTGATTCTGGTGAGAGATTGGATAGCGTGCACCAGATTATTTGATTACTGCCAACTGTGATTAGACTGCCAGGCAGGCTGCGTTTAGACAGACAGCCCAATTCTGATATATTTTTTTCACTAAACCAACCACTGACCAATCAGATCAGCTCTGAAAAAGATCTGACGTGAAAAGATCGTATGTGTTTGGTCAAAAGACCAATTAGGAGAAAAAATATCAGAATTGGGCTGCCTGTGTGAATTAAGTCGCTGTGGCCCTGTGTGGGCAGGATTGAAATGAAAACCTAACCCTCATGCAAGTTGTGGCATCCTCAGTTATTTATGACGAAAATTATTCTACTTACACTTTGCATTCAATTTTGATACTAGAGTAAATGTTTCTGACGTATTGATGCCACATAGGCCGTTTTTAACCAAACAAGTTGGTTTTGATGCTCTTAAGGAAAAAGGGTGGTTAGCATGCAGACCAGGATTACATTTCTTCAAGGTCCATTTGCTTCCTTAGCTTCGATTAGAATGTTTAAAGGATTTTTTACATATCCTCACACTCACAAAGTCATTATTTCCAACTTGCTTCTTTTCAGGGCCATTCACATTTTACAGCACTGACCACTAAAATGGAGAAGCAGCTTGTTTGTAAAGTTATCCTCTTATTATGGTCCCTTTAACAACAGCATGCCTACAGGGAACGATCACTGGGCACTATTCATTTGTCTAACTGATCATAAAATCGGTGTTTCACATCAAGCCTGTGTTAGATTTTTTGAATGGAGTCAAGGACTGCCAAATTAAATTCCGGAAAATATTATGTCAATAATGGTCAAAAAGAACATAAAGATTTCTGCTGGAATAACCTTACTAGCCCCCTCATATTCCCTTAGTATCTATATTAAAAGTCCCCACTTCATCTTGACTGGTATCCTCCAGTATGTGGGTTGCATACATGATCCAGCTCCTTTAACAGTGCTCTTTGCCATGTAAGTGTGGAGCCATAATGACATTTCAATTAGCGACGCCCCCCACGGGATGAATTCACAGTCACTGGGACTCTGGCGAAAGAGAAAGCTGTGCATCCTGGGAATGCATAATCTGATGAATGGCTTCTTAATGGAACGGCTAAAGAGCAGCGACAGACAGAACAGCTGGGCTCTGGTCTTCTCTCCGTCTTGCACGTCTCCTTTCTGCTAAGCACTAATACACACGTTTTTAGTTCTGCCCAGCCCCGGGCGCTCTGAGTAGGAATCCATTTCTTTAAATTGTGTATATACACACCAGCTATAAAGAGACACAGAGGTTTAAAGGGGTTTTTGAGGAGAGGATACAAACCAAGGGCATTTTTTTCTCTCAGAAAACGGCTTTGGGCGTTCCAACAGAGACGGGTCATACTGTGTACTTTTTGCCCCTCGTGGTTTTACTTGTGAAGATATTTTGGTTTTCCATTTTCTGTTTCCAAATTCTATTTGTGATGAATAATTGATGCCAGAGAAACACTGGACTGAACAAGGAGTTAGACCAAAAAGGGTTAGACGTTTTGCGGTGGCAGTTTACCTGCCAGCCAAACTAAGACTTTGCTCCAACTGACAAGGTCAACGCTTCCTGTGTTTCTGGAGTCTGATCCTTCCCCTAAATCCCACTAGGGATTGCGTGTAAATCCTTCTACCATCTTTGGAGCTTTCTGTTGGGAACAAACAGGTATGTGTAATATCTGGCTGTAGTATCAATGGTCTGCTGTGATCTCTGAACTGTGCTGGGACTGGAAGCTATATGAAGTCTTTGTCAGGTGGATTTTGATTGTTAATCTCATGGATGAGCTTGGAGTTTTTTGTTTGTTTTTGCAGTCAGCCATTTGATCTGGCCTGGTGTGAGATATGACACACATGCAGAGACCTCTCTTTGTTTGTCCAGAATTCCTTCTTTGTTGTTTCTCATCAAAATCTCTCTCACCATTCCATTCCTTATGATGCTCAACATTAACAGGTGTGCCTTCTTAATGAGTTTGAGCCAATCAGTTGGATGGGGAGGGGTTATACCGAAGATAGCCCTATTTGGTAAAATACCAAGTCCATATTATGGCAAGAACAACTCAAATAAGCAAAGAGAAATGACAGTCCATCATTACTTTAAGACATGAAAGTCAATCAAAATCCATCAAGCGCTATGATGAAACTGGCTCTCATGAGGACCGTCACAGGAATGGAAGACCCAGAGTTACCTCTGCTGCAGAAGATACATTCATTAGAGTTACCAGCCTCAGAAATTGCAGCCCAAATAAATGCTTCACGGAGTTCAAGTAACAGACACATCTCAACATCAACTGTTCAGAGGAGACTGTGTGAATCAGACCTTCATGGTCGAATTGCTGCAAAGAAACCATTACTAAAGGAAGAAACTTGCTTGGGCCAAGAAACACAAGCAATGGACATTAGACCGGTGGACATCTGTCCTTATTATTATGTGATTAAACTAATCATGTAAATGTAATTAACTAGGAAGTCGGGGCACCAAGGAAAATATTCAGATTACAAAGTTATAATTTTCCTAATATAATTTTCAGATATTTTAATATCTGATCAATTAGTCTTCTAATTAATGAATTATTCTTTACCTCACGTTAGTCTCATTCCAAACTAACGTAAATTGTTAGTTATCTGCACAAACCCAGTTTTCACTATGAATCATCCATACATCAATTGTCTCAATCATTTATATATTTATTAACTAACTAAATAATCACAGAAATGCATAAACAAACAAACAAAGTAGATATGGTAATAAGGAAATGATAGGGAATGTGCCCTAGTGGGCTAAACCAATATGACGGTTTTGGCAGACAAAGGGACTGAGAAGGGCGCGAAAGACAAAAAGACACTACACCGTTGATAATTATAACAATTTAAATGCTAATCCTTTGCACATGGACGCTCACTCATTCGGGAATAATTGCAAATGAATATATATATTTACGCTCAGTGTGTCATCGGGATCTCTGTTGGAAACGTCCTTCTTTCTGTTGGAAGTTCATCCGCCCCTCTCTCTGCATCCCTGGAGTCTTTGGTTAGAATGGCTACTTCAGAGTAACATTCAGAAATGTTCTTATAGAATAGATGTTTCGGCTGTTGTCGGCATTCGCATTCAATGGTATAGAATTCCTAGCTGCAGAGTAGTAATTAGTATCAAAGATTTGCTCTTATTCTGTCGGTATCGAGAGTCTCAGAGTTTTGACAACCATGACAACCTTAGCTTATACTCAGGTTTATGGTCTCTACTCAAACCTTAGCCCTTTTGTGGTAATCGAGGTAAGCTGGTCTGCTGGGAAATCCTTCAGGTGGGGGTTATATTCGTAGCAGAAGAAAAGGCTGTCCCATGATGCCAGGTCAATGTCTGTGCTCATGGGGCGGGCCTATGACTTAGTTAAACTCCAAAGGGAATTGGAGTTTCCTTCATTAAACCGTTTAAAATCACATTGCATAATTTCACAAATAGTTTCATCGTTACTCATTCATTTTATACAACAATTAAATGCAAGCCTCACAACTGAGACTCTTGTATAAACAGAGTTATGGTAATGTGGCTGTATTGTCTCTCATGAGTTTCACAAACATTGAAACGAAATGGACCGGGCGTAGCTGAATTCTCCCCCGATCGTGTACACATTATCCAAAACATGGACATTGTTCAGATCTCAAGTTCTGTGATGTGGAAGAGGTTCCTTTGTTCTCCTGTGAAACTCACTCTCTCTATATTGTCTGGCCATGAGGAGAGAGACTCCTCTAGGAATTTATGACCTGCATAACAGAGCCTGGGTGTAGGGGAAGAGAGAGAGGTGGTGAGAGAGAAACGGGGATGGTGTCCCCAAAGAGGGCCACGTCATGACACCACCGTGAGCATGGAGGAGGAGGTGTGATGGTGTGAGGGTGCTTTGCTGGTGACACTGTCTGTGATTTATTTAGAATTCAAGGCACACTTAAGCAGCATGGCTACCACAGCATACTGCAGCAATACGCTATCCCATCTGGTTTGGGCTTAGTGGGACTATCATTTGTTTTTCAACAGGACAGTGACCCAAAACACCTCCAGGCTGTGTAAGGGCTATTTGACCAAGAAGTAGAGTGATGGAGTGCTGCATCAGATGACCTGGCCTCCACAATCCCCCAACCTCAACCAAATTGAGATGGTTTGGTATGAGTCGGACCACAGAATGAAGGAAAAGCAGACAACAAGTGCTCAACATACATGGGAACTCCTTCAAGGCTGCTGGAAATGCATTCCAGGTGAAGCTGGTTGAAGGAATGTCAAGAGTGTGCAAGCTGTTATCAAGGCATAGGGTGGCTATTTGAAGAATCTCAAATATAACATATATTTTTGGTTACTACATGATTCCATATGTGTTATTTTATAGTGTTGATGTCTTCACTATTATTCTACAATGTAGAAAATAGTACAAATGAAGAAAAACCCTTCTAAAACTTTTGACCAGTAGTATACATACAAATGTGTATTTTATTCCAGACCACTGCAAATCTACCAAGATCTGGCCGTCCCTCTAAACTTTCAGCTCATACAAGGAGAAGACTGATCAGAGATGCAGCCAAGAGGCCCATGATCACTCTGGAGGTGGGAGACTCTGTCCATAGGACAACAATCAGTCGTATATTGCACAAATCTGGCCTTTATGGAAGAGTGGCAAGAAGAAAGCCATTTCTTAAAGATATCCATAAAAAGTGTCGTTTAAAGTTTGCCACAAGCCACCTAGGAGACACACCAAACATGTGGAAGAAGGTGCTCTGGTCAGATGAAACCAAAATTGAACTTTTTGGCAACAATGCAAAATGTTATGTTTGGCGTAAAAGCTGAACACACCAACCCCACTGTCAAACATGGTGGTGGCAGCATCATGGTTTGGGCCTGCTTTTCTTCAGCAGGGACAGGAAAGATGGTTAAAATGGATGGGAAGATGGATGGAGCCAAATACAGGACCATTCTGGAAGAAAACCTGATGGAGTCTGCAAAAGACCTGAGACTGGGACGGAGATTTGTCTTCCAACAAGACAATGATCCAAAACATAAAGCAAAATCTACAATGGAGTGGTTCAAAAATAAACATATCCAGGTGTTAGAATGGCCAAGTCAAAGTCCAGACCTGAATCCAATCGAGAATCTGTGGAAAGAACTGAAAACTGCTGTTCACAAATGCTCTCCATCCAACCTCACTGAGCTCGAGCTGTTTTGCAAGTAGGAATGGGAAAAAATTTCAGTCTTTCGATGTGCAAAACTGATAGAGACATACCCCAAGCGACTTACAGCTGTAATCGCAGCAAAAGGTGGCGCTACAAAGTATTAACTTAAGGGGGCTGAATAATTTTGCACGCCCAATTTTTCAGTTTTTGATTTGAAATATCCAATAAATGTCGTTCCACTTCATGATTGTGTCCCACTTGTTGTTGATTCTTCACAAAAAATACAGTTTTATATCTTTGTTTGAAGCCTGAAATGTGGCAAAAGGTCGCAAAGTTCAAGGGGGCCGAATACTTTCGCAAGGCACTGTAGTTATTTATTGACTTGATGTACTCACGTTTGAAGACACAAGCTCAAGTAGACAGCACAAATGTGATGAAAATATGAAATATCACATATGATTAACTTCCTATTCATGAAAAATGGTGAATAGGGCCTGATTTTGGGGGGGATAATCTACATACATTTCCAATCAACTTTACAAATGACATCCTATAAGATTGCCTTATCACTGTAATAATTCATCATAAAACTAGTGGGTAGGGGAAATGTTCCTTATTTTTGTTGCACAGCTTTCATTCATTCCTCCCCCTACCTTGTGAAACCCACCACGAGTTGGCTAGCGACTCCACAAATCTGTCACGATTTCAGCTTTCATGTCCTATTAAAGTTATACATCTGTAATGAACATAAAGTTGTTAAGTTTCACATCTACAAATAATATTTTGTTTAAAATAATCTAATTCGATATAAAACCGTGTGTGTTTGTTAGGGGCACAACTTGCACTGGGGTCAGGGGGGACATGTCTCCCCCATATTCTGAAATTGTATTTTTGTCTACCCCAGTTTTATCATTGGAATGTGATACAAAACGAAGCAACAGTGTGCTTTAGGGCCATGCGGATGCCTCCAACCGGTCGGGTAGGCCGTTGGTAGTGTTTATACGACTGTCTAAAAAAAAAAGTTACGACGCCCCCACTTCTAAAACAAAGTTGCACCCCTGGTGATTGTCATAGGATGATAGGACTACTTCCTATCGATGTGTGAGACTCAGTTTTTCAATGCTATGCAGTACATTTGTTCAATTAGCTACAAAATAAGACCTGTGGAAAAACTGCTACCTCATTCTATACGTGTTATAGTCAAAACCTATTGACCAGAGGAAGGCACTGAGGAGCATAAAGAAACTGCATTAAATATGCTCTAACCCATCTGTACATGTTGGCATACGAGGAAACACCAGCTGAAAACCAGATCAACTGATTGATATGCAATGAGAACAATATCACTATTTGAAGGCCTAGTTATGCATAAGCAACAATACTGCTATTTATGGCCCTAGCATGTAATATATTTTTCTGACCGTCTGTGACAGCTGCTGAATTACATGACCTTAAAGCTAAGATTTTTTGGCCATCACAAAATCTAATCACAGGTAATATGAATTCTGTCAAAGACTATGACAATTTTACTTCCTGGAGCGGGAGATTTGATTTTATTTAACTAGGTAGGCTAGTTGAGAACAAGTTCTCATTTGCAAATGCAACCTGGCCAAGATAAAGCAAAGCAGTTCGACACATACAACAACACAGAGTTACACATGGAACAAACAAGCATACAATCAATAATACAGTAGAAAAATCCATATACAGCATGTGCAAATGAGGTAGGATAAGGGAGGTAAGGCAATAAATAGGACATGGTGGTGAAGTAATTACAATATAGCAATTAAACACTGGAATGGTAGGGTGTGCAGAAGATGAATGTGCAAGTAGAGATACTGGGGTAGAAAGGAGCAAGATAAATAAATAAATACAGTATGGGGATGCGACAGGGTAGCCTAGTGGTTAGAGCGTTGGACTAGTAACTGGGCTGACAAGGTACAAATCTGTCGTTCTGCCCCTGAACAGGCAGTTAACCCACTGTTCCTAGGCCGTCATTGAAAATAAGAATTTGTTCTTAACTGACTTGCCTAGTTAAATAAGGGGTAAAATAAAATAAATAAAGATTGGATGGGCTATTTACAGATGAGCTATGTACAGGTGCAGAGATCTATGAGCTGCTCTGACAGCTGGTGCTTAGAGGTAAGAGTCTCCAGCTTCAGAGATTTTTGCAGTTTGTTCCAGTCATTGGCAGCAGAGAACTGGAAGGAGAGGCGGCCAAAGGAAGAATTGGCTTTGGGGGTGACCAGTGAGATATACCTGCTGGAGCGCTTGCTACGAGTGGGTGCTGCTATAGTGACCAGTGAGCTGAGATAAGGCGGGGTTTTACCTAGCAGAGACTTGTAGATTACCTGGAGCCAGGGGGTTTGGCGACGAGTATGAAGCAAGGGCCAGCCAACGAGAGCATACAGTTCGCAGTGGTGGGTAGTATATGGGGCTATGGTGACAAAACGGACCACCCACAATCCTGTTTAATAATACATGCTTAAATGAGTGAGCTAACCTGGAAGCCTGCCATCCATCTAAATGTAGCATGTGGTGCCCTTGTGGGACACCAAGGTTCAGGGCAGCTCTGCCTTGAGCTGATGGAGGTGACTTGTAGTGAGCAGGAATTTCCCTGTGTTCATTCAGGCTGCTTGTATAAATCTAGGCCTACATGACTGGAGCCAGGTCATGCCTCTAAGTCAACCTCCACTCCGACGCAAAGGTAAACACAACGCATTATGTCTCCATCTAATATTCATCAGGACATCTGAGCAGAGCTCCCGTGTTGCCCCTATTGAGTCGTCACTTGTATAATTTGATACTCAGCCTGAGTCCCAGACCTATCGAGCGGACCTGGGTGTTCCTGCCGGAGCGATTACAAGTAAACCTGGGGAAGAATTTTCACAGATCAATGTGAGGCGCTTCAGATTTTCATACATAATTAGCAACTGAAGTGATCAAGTGAAGGGATCTGAGACGTTATCAGGGTTTTTAAAGTCCCGTCGAATTAAATTTGAAATCGATCCCCTGTATAGGACACACACAAGTAGGTGTGTGGGTGGGTGCACAAACACACACACACACACACACACACACACACACACACACACACACACACACACACACACACACACACACACACACATCAATACAAATTCATATAGTTGTGTACACACGCTAATGTAACGGATGTGAAACGGCTAGCTTAGTTAGCGGTGGTGCGCTCTAAATAGCGTTTCAATCGGTGACATCACTTGCTCTGAGACCTTGAAGTAGTAGTTCCCCTTGCTCTGCAAGGGCCGCGGCTTTTGTAGAGCGATGGGTAACGATGCTTCGTGGGTGACTGTTGTTGATGTGTGCAGAGGGTCCCTGGTTTGAGCCCGGGTATGGGCGAGGGGACGGTTTAAAGTTATACTGTTACATTGATGCCGTGACCCGGATCACTGATTGCTGCGGAAAAGGAGGAAGGTCAAAAGGGGGGTGAGTGTAACGGATGTGAAACGGCTAGCTTAGTTAGCGGTGGTGCGCGCTAAATAGCGTTTCAATCGGTGACGTCACTTGCTCTGAGACCTTGAAGTAGTAGTTCCCCTTGCTCTGCAAGGGCCGTGGCTTTTGTGGAGCGATGGGTAACGATGCTTCGACTGTTGTTGATGTTCGCAGAGGGTCCCTGGTTCGAGCCCGGGTAGGGGCGAGGGGACGGTTTAAAGTTATACTGTTACACTAACATAATTTACTTAATGATGACATAATTGAGTATAAAGTGTTTAATTGCCATCAAACACTAACAGGGAAAGATTAGGCCGATGGGTTAAACATTAAAATGGACATTACCACATGGCTCTTACATTAGACGGTCCATTACAACAATGATATTGTGTGTATTCCACATACAGCACTGTGCGATAAGTGTAAACAACAAATGCCATCTTTTCCCTCTAAAGCAATCAATAATATTACTGTCTTGCCTTGTGCTCCTTTGTTTTCATTATTCTCAACTAATGAGACAAGCATATTATTTGAGACAAGCATATTCTCCCCTGAAAGGGACCAAGAGTACACACCATTAATCAACCACCATGCTTTAATGGTGCGGCTGCCGCCTGGGTTTGTCTGCTACTGTGATAGCACCTGTCACAATGGAACAATGTGCATGGGTGCCTTTCCATCAACTCAGACCTCAAACCACACTCAAGGCATGGGGAAGGACCCCCTCCAACTACAGCATCTTCAATCAGCTTGTCGATGAGGTCAATACAGTAGGCTGCTGAATAACACACTGATGTGGAGAGTCATGATTTATGAAAGTAGACAGGTCAGTGCTTCCCTGAATTCTGTGAGAATAAAGTGGCGCTTAAAAGTCTTAATTGACTGCAGTGCTCTGTGTCTACCCACAAGCCCTTGCTTCTGAAGACGCTGCAGGAAGCCGGTTAGGTTGAGGGCGGCGGGGCCACGGGGGACCCAGTCACAGTTGATTGGTATGCACACGTACAGTATGTTCCCTCCATTCTTTATTGTCCTTCACGGAGAGTTGCCATGACACAATAAAGTGAGACTGCTTTAATATGCTATTTATTATCCTTCCTCCGACAGGAAACAGAGGAGGGAGAGACACAAACCTGATATTACCATAACGTAATCCAACCGAATGGGTTAGAGTAATTTAATAATGTATTACACAGGGTTGACTTGGAGGCTTCTAAAACATCCCTGTAATGCTTTGGAACAATGTCAATGTACTCAATGCGGGCAGCTTGGTGACCCACTGGATTATATTGGATAAGGTGAAATAGGTGAAATAGTTACATTATTTTATGAACTGCAGTCCAGAGCTTTAGAGACAAGATTTCAGTAACTCCTCCTAGATGTTTATTATGCATTAAATCAATAAGAGCAAATATTTGCAATTTCCTGACTGTGTGATGTGCCCTGTGTTATCACTTAACCTTCATGTAGGGAAGCTCTCAAGTGGTCACTTCCTCTTGCATAATAAATACAGCCACGGCAATCAAAGAATGTGTTGTATTAAAAGCCTGAAAAGTGAGGACCAAAGGATTTTTTATCTGTCTGGGAACACGCTGTCGTTTTCCCATTTTATTCAGCCAAAGCAGCGCTATTGATGTTAAACCAGTAACCCTGGACTGTAATTACTCTGTGCATTCTTATCGCCGGAAACTAGGAGGGAGGAAAAGACGGGTGAGAACGAGAAAAAAAGGCTTTGGCTGAGGAACTTTTCATCTGGCCTGTCAATCAGGTGGATGGATGCTTCCGGACCACGGTAGTTAACACGTTTTTTGCAAGATTAGCTTAAAGTAAAACATATCTCTATGTTTCTTTGTTCTTTCATGAGTTAGACAGTTGTTTGGCATCATCTCTTGTTTTGTTGCTTCTCTTTTATGTTTGTTTTAAAAGTATATAATTACATATTTAATAGTCTAGGTATACGTTAGTATTATATATTGTTATTATATATTATTATATACCACCTAACCACCATCAGAAACAACGTTGGTGGGTTTTGACTAGATGGGATACAGCTTTGACAGATTTGACTTATCTCAGCAGGTTAAGAGAACTTACGCAGCAGGTTATCAGAATTAACATAGGAGGTTAGGGGGATTAGGTTAAGGATAGGAAAAGGGTTAGGGTTAGGTAAAATGCAGAAAAATGCATCTTTTGACGTTAATTTGAGAAAGGCTGTTTTCCTTCTACCCATGAACATGTTGGTGGGGGCAGACAAGTAGTGGTATTCCGTATTAGCCATCATAGCCCAGTTGTCTCATAAAGGATACTGTTCTATACCAGCAGCAAGTGCTACTGTTGTAGTTTACTGTATTTCCTTGATTCCTCTGTCCCTTCGATCCCCAAACAAGTATAAATGCTACAGTTCTGTTGTGCAGGTCAAATATAGATCAGAGTGCAGAGCTAGGAGCCTTATAGTGTCATGCTAATGACTCACTGTTTGAGCCAGTTTGCTACAGCAGGAAAATAACCCTGCAGCAACAGGACATTTGAATTATTACACGGATTATAATTAATGGAAATCTTTACAGGGGTTGATACATTTTGATACAAGGGAAAATCAAGTCTGAAATTTCTAAGTGGAAAATACAAGCAGAACAGTTGAAACTGGAGCAGCAACACGACTGGACACGGGGACAGCCAGGAGTCATCAGGCCAGGTAGTCCTGAGGCATCATCCCATAGCTCAGAGAGGGGAGAGGGAGAGAATTAGAATTATTAGAGGGAGCATTCTTAAGTTCAAACAGGACACCAGAATTTCAATAGATACGACAGACTGACCCTAGCCCCCAGGCAAATAGACTATTTAATCAGGAAAGTAATGATGCAACAGGGTGATCAAATGATGATCCTACATCTGTAGCCATTTACTCTTTCTGCAATTACATCTACAGACTGTCTTCTATGAGGGCAGAGGGGGATGTGGAGAGTGAATAGACAGAGATGGAGTTCAGATAAGACCTGAAGTTGAAACCAAGTTCAGTTGCAGTTGGAAGTTTACATACAATTAGGTTGGAGTCATTAAAAACTTGTTATGGCTGCAATCCCGATATCGGGATAAGTGTCATCAACAACCGCTGAATAGCATAGCGCTACATACAATAAATATTACTATAAATATTTATATTCATGAAATCACAAGTGCAATATAGGAAAACACAGCTTAGCCTTTTGTTGATCCACCTGTCGTGTCAAAATTTGAAATGATGCTTTACAGCGAAAGCAATCCAAGCGTTTGTGTAAATTTATCGATAGCACAATAAAAACATTAAGTACACTTAGCATCAGGTAGCTCGGTCATGAAAATCAGAAAAGCAATCAAATGAATAGTTTACCTTTGATGATCTTCGGATGTTTTCACTCACGAGACTCCCAGTTACACAACAAATGTTCCTTTTGTTCCATAAAGATTATTTTTAGATCCAAAATACCTCCATTTGTTTGTCGCGTTATGTTCAGAAATCCACCGGAAAGAGCGGTCACGACAACGCAGACAAAAATACCAAATAGTATCTATAATGTCCACAGAAACATGTCAATTGTTTTTTATAATCAATCCTCAGGTTGTTTTTAAAATATATAATCGATAATATATCAACCGCAAATGTCTTTCACAGTAGGAGAGGGGAAAACAATGGCTGTCCAAATTCTGTTGCGCGAGCAAAACTCATGTGACCACTTGACGCGATGTTATCGTTCTGGCTCATTGTTTAAAATAAGTGCCTGAAACTATGTCTGAAGACTGTTGACACCTTGAGGAAGCGATAGGAAAAGGAATCTGGTTCATATCCCTTTAAGTTCAGCAAAGGGAGGCTATGGTACATGGAGTTTTCAAAATAGAAGCCACTTCCTGTTTTGATTTTCCTCAGGGTTTCGCCTGCAAAATCAGTTCTGTTATACTCACAGACAATATTTTGACAGTTTTGGAAACTTTAGAGTGTTTTCTATTCAATACTAATGATAATATGCATATATTAGCAACTAAGACTGAGGAGCTGGCCGTTTACAATGGGCACCTTTTCATCCAAGCTACTCAATACTGCCCCTGCAGCCATAAAAAGTTAAAACTCATTTCTCAACCACTCCAACAAATTTCTTGTTAACAAACTATCGTTTTGGCAAGTTGGTTGGGACATCTACTTTGTGCATGACACAAATCATTTTTCCAACAATTGATTACAGACAGATTATTTAACTTATAATTCACTTTATCACAATTCCAGTGGGTCAAAAGTTTACATACACTAGGTTGACTGTGCCTTTAAACAGCTTGGAAAATTCCAGAAAATGATGTCATGGCTTTAGAAGCTTTAGAAGTATTTCAAGGCCTACCTTCAAACTCAGTGCCTCTTTGCTTGACATAACGGGAAATTGATAATATATCAATCCTATAGAACATTTGATGGCAGAATTGAAAAAGTGTGTGCGAGCAAGGAGGCCTACAAACCTGACTCAGTTATAACAGCTCTGTCAGGAGGAATGGGCCATAATTCACACAACTTATTGTGGGAAGCTTGTGGAGGGTTACCCAAAACGTTTGACCCAAGTTAAACAATTTAAAGGCAATGCTACCAAATACTAATTGAGTGTATGTAAACTTCTGACCCATTGGGAATGTGATGGAATAAATAAAAGCTGAAAAAAATTATTATCTCTGCTACATTTCTGACATTTCACATTCTTAAAAAAAAGTGGTGATCCTAACTGACCCAGGACAGGGAATTTTTACTAGGATTAAATGTCAGTAATTGTCAGTAACGGAGTTTAAATGTATTTGGCTAAGGTGTATGTAAACTTCTGACTTCAACTGTATACCCCAGCCTTTATCTAAGCATTCCACAGGAAGAGATCCATAAGAAATGAAGTATCCAGACTAACTGGGTTAATCAGGTAATTGCTCAGAAGACTTGAGGTCGGAGAATGGATCAATTTTCACCAGATAAGATGTTTATCTTATCAGAGAAGAGCAGGCTGGGTATTCTCTGCTGTAGCTACATCAACTACCCAGAGTCAACGTGAGTGGTGAAAATACATTTGTGGACTTCATTTAAATATCCAATATTTGCAACCATGCAGTGGATTGAGAGACTGGGAAAATACTCCACTGCTTACAGAGCATGATCAGTACCCACTTCTAGTGCTGCTAAGAACTCTCTGTTTTGTTCAGAGTCCATGGGTATATTACAAAGCAGGGTACAGGAGATTACTAGCTAACTTCAGTCAATTCTGAGTTCAACTCGGGATCACCTTTGACACAAAGGTGGCTCACGTTTTTAGCCAGGTACATTTCTATGGCAACGAATCCTAAACTCTAACATGCTTCAGGGAAGGCTAATGCCATTTGATCCTGAATTAAGTGTCTGCGCTGTGAGTTGAGGACCAATGAAATCATATTCCCTCCCTCTCGCAAAGATTGACTCACTATCCCCTTCATTTGATGAAATATTTTATTATTCAAATGTTTTATGTGTTAAAAAGAATAACATTAAAATACGCATCACACTACACACATTTAGTAACATCTGCAACTTCACGGGCAGTAACTTTAGTTCGACTAAAAACAATGATTTTATCGATAGGAGCAGAAAAAAGGGGTTCTCTTTCATTGATAAAAGCACACCAAAGACGGCATAAACGATTCGCTTAATTTTTAAAAAAAAGGCACTTCTAGTAGCATATCTCCCACCATAGATTAAATTAAATTAATTATTTCAGCAAAAATGAAAATGTGGTACTGACTGGCCATGGATAGCTGTTTCAACATTGTCTCAATGAAGAGTTCGGCTTTCGACTCGTTGGCCAATCCACGTGTGAAATGCATGCGCAGGTGCAGGATCAATATCCACCTTCGTAACATGGATGAAGCCTGAGTGAGAACTGAAACTTTAGATAATCCTGAATAGATCTAGCTAGCGTCGTAGTATACACCTCAGGAAAGCTCTGAAGTAATACTGAGAGGGTATTTCCCCATAGAAAGACCATTGACTCCAACTTGCTCAGGACCTTTTCATAACACCTCATACTCAAGTGGGAGTATTTTGAGGAGAACTGAAGTGATGTTATTTAAGAGGCTGAATACAAAGTGAAGGCAGCATAATTCAACACACTGTGGCTGCTGCCGTGAAATATTGGGCGCTCAATGACTCGGATAGAGAGGGCAAAGTATGGAGGTGGGAGGGGCGGCGCAATGAGACATTATTTCTTCTAACACAAACAGGGACACACACAATACACACATGCACATGCATACACACACTGTGGGATTCTGTGTTTTACATTATATCCATTACCATATATATGATTAAATATTATATGATGTTGGCTGTGTGAAGTATCTGCATTTGTGCACTTGAGCATCATCATGAGATTAAACAACTGCTTGCTACATCTACTTGCCTGTTTGTGTGTGTGACAAGAACTGAGTAACATGGTGTGACCTGCATGTTGCAAAACTGTAGATAACAGCCCAGCAGATGCTTTGTCCTTGTGTTTGTATGTGACAATATTGAGCACATGGTGTGACTTGCTGTATCTTACAAAGTTGTGGTTAATCAGGTATAGGGAGGGGTGGTCATCACGAGGTTTAACTGAGATGGAAAAATACTGAACAACACAATAGCAGGAACTGAGCAACTGTTATAACTAGGCTGCGATACCAGAACAGTGAGAATCTATACATCGACAGAGGGTGGACTCCATGAAGCGCCAAGAGGCGGGGACCAACCTGAGCGCCTGCGATAGGCTGAGCAAGTCTAATCCACGCTCAGCCTCTACTGTGATAGGCCAACAGACGGGTTGGAACTATGTCTGTCACAGTATAAGAACAACTGTTTACGTACATCCTGTCAGTTCCCTTTTCTGCCCTGCGTGGTATTACATTGAGCCCATATATACGAAAGAACATTTGCCATTTATTGCTTAGCTAATAAAAGTACATAGAGTACAATCAGTGACTCAGTGTTATAACTTGTACTAATACCAGATTCGAATTCACGCAACCCTAACAATACGCATGCACACACAGAGTCAGGGCGGGCCATTATTTCTGGGGAGGAATGAAAGTGTACACTAAACAACAAAGATGTATATGGAAATCCATCCATATGACTGATGACATTCCCACCTTCTCTGTCACGTTCTGACCTTTATTTCCTTTGTTTTGTATTTATTTAGTATGGTCAGGGCGTGAGTTGGGTGGGCAGTCTATGTTTGATTTTCTATGATTTGGGATTTCTATGTTTCGGCCTAGTATGGTTCTCAATCAGAGGCAGGTGTCATTAGTTGTCTCTGATTGAGAATCATACTTAGGTAGCCTGGGTTGCACTGTTTGTTTGTGGGTGATTGTCTATGTTAGTGGCTTGTGTCAGCACAGGTCTCATTTGTAGCGTCACGGTTGTTATTTGTTTATTGTTTTGTGTGCAGTGTTCAGTACTTTCTTTATTAAATATTCACTATGAACACATACCACGCCGCGTTTTGGTCCTCTGATCCTTCTCGCCTCGCCTCTCCTCTTCAGATGAAGAGGAGGACGACCGTGACATTCTCACGTCCCATTTTTCATCTGCTTTCTCAGTTTCTCTACACCCTTTTACAGCATGATGTATACAGTGGATTTTCATATGAGTCAACAAACAATGGTCTAAGGTGTGTTCTGGGTCTACAGTATACCACAAAAATACCAATATCTCTTGCACAAACTGGTTGCTATTCAGCATTGCATAGGGCAGAAATAGAGACCTAAACTGAAGTGCTTCCAACAATTCACTGCCAAACAATTTGTCAGACTCAAATTGTAGTTCAAATTGTAGACAATAAATATTTTGTCAATGCTGTTGACTTAGATGACAAAATATGTTACTTATGCAGTTAGGGATATGGTCAGTGCATTCAGGAGGGAAAATGGAAAATGGCTCATTTCCTTTGAATCTGAAGGTGAGAAAAAGATGTATCAGACTGAGCAGACAGTCTAGACAGTGGTCTACTAGTCAGCTACATTATTTACACCTTTCAGTATTGACTCATGTACAATGTAAAACACGGCCAGGATTCACACAGTAATATTGATCCAACTGCTCGACATCCCACATCATTAAAAAAACAGTTTCAGATCCTCTCTCTTACCATTGCATCTTCTCACCAAGCGTGAAATTGATTGTCTTCCGATAGTTGTTCAACTACTCAAAGACTCTCACCGACTTTACTTGTTCATATACACATTTCCTGGAGGAGGTGGGTTTATTCAAGGCTCTGTTATCTGCTCAGGGCCGAGAGCAAACACAAGCCCTAAATAAAGTTTACGGCCATCTTAAACATTGATGTTAGGGGTCCCCTCATGCCAGTGACTGTCACTATACAAGGACATTAAGAGGCACTGTTGCTGTTTGCGTTACTGCAGAGTGATTGTTTCCCCCCATCTATAGCCTGCATCACTCCCCTACTCCTTTCTCTGTACTGTCGTATCACACATCTACAAGTTATTCTCAAAGTCCAACAATGAGGTTGTACCGCTGTGCCAATCTGAAGGGATCCGCTTCACTCTCAAGCACTCTATCTGAATGTCCTGAGTGCTGGCCAAACCAGTGGGGTAGAGAGGACTCCTAAAGATGTTGGATGGAGGGGGGGGGGGACTCTCCCTGGTCGCTGCAGGACTCTGCTGGCCTGGCTGGCTTCCCTCCAAACATCCCAGAGATCCACCCAACTAGCTGCCAGGCAATGGAGGGGTCCCGGGACTCATTGGGAATGAGAAATCACCTACTCATCATGTCCACTAACCATCTCAGTACCCAGACTCAAGGACTTTGAGTCAGTAATGGAGAGAGAGAGTGGGCTCTGTTCACAAACAGACCCCACAGAGCCCCAGGACAGCAACAGAATTAGACCCAACCAAATCATGAGAAAACTAAAAGATAATTACTTGACACATTGAAAATAATTTACCAAAAAACAGAGCAAACTAGAATACTATTTGGCCCTAAACAGAGTATACCTGACCACTGTGACTGATCCAAAATTAAGGAAACCTTTGACTGTGTACAGACTCAGTGAGCATAGCCTTGCTGTTGAGAAAGGCCGAAGACCTGGCTCTCAAGAGAAGACAGGCTATGTGCACACTGCCCACAAAATGGGGTGGAAACTGAGCTGCACTTCCTAACCTCCTGCCAAATGTATGACATTTTAGAGACACATACTCAGATTACACAGACCCACAAAGAATTCGAAAACAAATCCAATTTTGATGAACTCCCATATATATGGGGTGAAATGCCACAGTGTGCAATCACAGCAGCAAGATGTCTGACTTGTTGTCACAAGAAAAGGGCAACCAGTGAAGAACAAACACCATTGAAAAATACAACCTATATTTATGTTTATTTATTTTCCCTTTTGTACTTTAACTATTTGCACATCATTACAACACTGTATGTATACATACTATGACATTTGATATGTTGTAACGTCTGCTTCCAACTCACACTCTCAAACACCTAGATCCCCTGAACTCAGCTCACTCTCCAGATCCCAATAACCTGAATTCTAATCACCTGTTCACACACCTGTATGTCATTATCACACACTATCTAGTTCAGTTCATGGCACCCCATCACTGCGAGGTATTGTTTGTTTTGTGACACATTTCTTTCAGAGCTCTGTTTTTCCCGTGAATAATAGTTTTTGCCTGCCTCACTAATGACGCCTTTTGCCTATTCCCTGCCTGTACTTTAGCCTATCATATTTCCTGTTATCTACCTATTGCCTGATCTCCTGGACTAGGTTACTAGCATTTTCCCTGCCTGTACTGTTGCCCTTTTGGATCCCCTGTGTATGACCTTCTGCCTGCCCCTGGACCCAGCTACCTGCCTCCTCATGTGGTCCTATGCAATAAACACCTGCTGCGCCCTGCGCTTGAAACCAGCTCTCTGTCTCCCCTTGTGTTCAAGGGGAGACTTTTTTTGGAAGTGTAATGTTTACTGTTAATTTATTATTGTTTATTTCCCTTTGGTTAATTATCTATTTCACTTGCTTTGGCAATGTAAACATATGTTTCCCATGCCAATAAATCCCTTAAATTGAATTGAGAGAGAGAGATAAGGGAGAAGTGAAGTGAAAATGCGATGCAGTCTCAGAGGGAGGGAGAGAGGATGAAATGGTTGAGAAGATAAGGAGAGACAGGAAGAGACACTGCAGGAACTAGAAAGAGCAGTGAAGAAACGGAATCTGGAAAAGGGAACTTCCGTAACTCAAACTTCCATAAATCAACAAGTGTAATGTCTGTCTGGTGTACTAAAAGCCTGCATGACGTAATAAAATCCTGCATTGTTTGTCATGTGTCTGGCTATGTCTATGTCTGTGTGTGCATTTCTGCAGTATACACATCTAGCAGCAACTACAGCACGTTTGTCACTTACAATAACATTAAGATGTCATCAGTGTAAAAAATAAATAATTTTGAACATGTCTTGAGGGATATTGTATGATCCAAGAATGGATGCTGTATGATGAGTAATGATGGAATTTGTCAGCCTGTGGCAGAATGATAGAAGGCATTACCATACTTATGAGGTTCATGTGAGATGACACCAGAAAATGGTTTGCCAAAATGCGGTGCAGTCTCATTACTTTCTGCTGCACAAACGTAGGCTACTTTATACCCAAATGTGGCTGTTCTCTGACTTTGATTTAAAGTAAACAGACAAGGCACAAATCTAACTGCTCCTAAATGCCAATCAGATACAGTCCAGACCACAGAAGCCTGGTGGCACCCTTAATTGGGGAGGATGGGCTCGTGGTAATGGCTGGAGCGGATAGGTGGAATGGTATCAAATACATCAAACATGTTTTAATGCCTTTCCGTTTACTCCATTCCAGCCATTATTATGAGCCGTCCTCCCCTCATCAGCCTCCACTGGTCCAGACAGGTAAATACTACTCGGAGCAGCTCAGAGGAGCTGCACCAATGCCCCAGCCATACTAAATACACACTAAATAACTGCAATCAGCCACAGCATTCAGGGCCAAGACGCTCAGGGGTTTCATAGAAAGGAAGATAAATATGTGATGTTTCCTCATTAGCTCTCCATCCCTCCTCACCCTTGAGATAGCCTGGCCTAGGGCTCGTCAGGCCTGCCTTTACCGTACTGCTAGGAAACTCCTCCGTTCTCCAAGAAGAGGCGAATGGACTGCTAACCTCCGTGATCATTAAACTAAGGGGGTAATAAACAGATATGAAGGCTGGAGCTAATAACCTGACCATAAGTAGAAAATGGCGAAATCGACCAACTTCCTGATTCCCAATTAATTGTGATGCATGATTTCCCTTTAGATTCGCTCGACGAGGCTTAATGTTACCACCACTCAAATGTTCAGCATCATTAGTGGAATATAAAGGGCCCTACCATCACTCTTCCCCTCTCCAGTGGTTTGTTATTGCCCTCATCCCGCCAAGTGATTTAAACTCATGGCCAAGAGCACCATCTCTTTTACACCTCCACTGTCCATATGGCTAAACTTTAACAATGGCTGTAAAAATAAAACACTCTTCCCTGTACACGAGCGGTGAGGCACATCATAAAAGGAAATCTCTTTTTTTACATTGTTGTTGATGTGGTGGCGACAGAAAAAGCCTATTACAGCAATGATTTCGTTTTTTGCTTAATTGATCATGGAAGAATGACAAACCACATCATAAATGGAACACATTACGGAATATTTTGTCCTTTCTAAATTGAGAAATTGTCACGATCGTTTGTAGAGAAGGACCAAGGGGCAGCGTGATTACAGTTCCACATCATTTATTAAAGTGAAACTATAAAACAAAACAAGAAACAAGCACCATGACTAAAGCGGTGCTACATACACTAACTCAAAATACAAAATACATGTGGAAAAAGGCTACCTAAATATGATCCCCAATTAGAGACAACGATTACCAGCTGCCTCTAATTGGGAAACATATCAAGCACACCAACATAGAAATATGAACTAGAACTAGAACACCCCAGTCACACCCTGACCTACTACACCATTGAGAAACAATGGCTCTCTATGGTCAGGGCGTGACCGAAATGATCTGTATTGAGTTAGTAAGTATAGATTATAGCAATCCATATTGTTTGTGATGGGAAGCCTCTTCCAGTTTTGACAGAGTGTCACATTGGTATGAATGATTCAGGAGACAAGCGCACATTTTTTATTTTATTTTACCCAAATTACAGTGTGCCGTGTAAAGGCACGGGGACTAAGACCAAAGACCAAACAAACACTATACAAAACAAAGGGTAGAAACCCAAACAAAAGAGACCCCACAATCATCTGCGCAATCCACAATGGCATGAAAGCCAAAACACACAGCACAGGTACTCACACGAACCAACGGACATTGTAACAATAATCGACAGGATAATGGTAAACCAAGAGAACACTTATACAATTACTAATCACTGGGAATAGGAGCCAGGTGTGCGTAATGAAAGTTCCGGAGGGATCTGTGACACAGAGAGGCTGGTTTTGTATTTCAAGCCTGAGAAAGGCTGATAACAATGGCTTTCTCAGGAGATGGTTCTATGGCTCCTGTCCTGCCTTCTGCCGTGACCAGAGCTGGCTGATGAATGTGTCTCTTCCTGTCTGGGAACGACTGCTACATGCACAGGGAATCATTTTCAATTTCCTTATACCTGTCTTGCTCCACTTGGCACGATTGATTGTTACTTCTCATTTAGTTTTGAGACCAAGTGACCCCAGGTTGGGCTGAAACTATTTCATCTATCCCCGCCCGCTTCAGAAATCAAATCAAATTGTATTTTTCACATGCACCGAATACAACAGGTGTAGACGTACAGTGCCTTGCGAAAGTATTCGGCCCCCTTGAACTTTGCAACCTTTTGCCACATTTCAGGCTTCAAACATAAAGATATAAAACTGTATTTTTTTGTGAAGAATCAACAACAAGTGGGACACAATCATGAAGTGGAACGACATTTATTGGATATTTCAAACTTTTTTAACAAATCAAAAACTGAAGAATTGGGCGTGCAAAATTATTCAGCCCCTTTACTTTCAGTGCAGCAAACTCTCCAGAAGTTCAGTGAGGATCTCTGAATGATCCAATGTTGACCTAAATGACTAATGATGATAAATACAATCCACCTGTGTGTAATCAAGTCTCCGTATAAATGCACCTGCACTGTGATAGTCTCAGAGGTCCGTTAAAAGCGCGGAGAGCATCATGAAGAACAAGGAACACACCAGGCAGGTCCGAGATACTGTTGTGAAGAAGTTTAAAGCCGGATTTGGATACAAAAAGATTTCCCAAGCTTTAAACATCCCAAGGAGCACTGTGCAAGCGATAATATTGAAATGGAAGGAGTATCAGACCACTGCAAATCTACCAAGATCTGGCCGTCCCTCTAAACTTTCAGCTCATACAAGGAGAAGACTGATCAGAGATGCAGCCAAGAGGCCCATGATCACTCTGGATGAACTGCAGAGATCTACAGCTGAGGTGGGAGACTCTGTCCATAGGACAACAATCAGTCGTATATTGCACAAATCTGGCCTTTATGGAAGAGTGGCAAGAAGAAAGCCATTTCTTAAAGATATCCATAAAAAGTGTTGTTTAAAGTTTGCCACAAGCCACCTGGGAGACACACCAAACATGTGGAAGAAGGTGCTCTGGTCAGATGAAACCAAAATTGAACTTTTTGGCAACAATGCAAAACGTTATGTTTGGCGTAAAAGCAACACAACTCATCACCCTGAACACACCATCCCCACTGTCAAACATGGTGGTGGCAGCATCATGGTTTGGGCCTGCTTTTCTTCAGCAGGGACAGGGAAGATGGTTAAAATTGATGGGAAGATGGATGGAGCCAAATACAGGACCATTCTGAAAGAAAACCTGATGGAGTCTGCAAAAGACCTGAGACTGGGACGGAGATTTGTCTTCCAACAAGACAATGATCCAAAACATAAAGCAAAATCTACAATGGAATGGTTCAAAAATAAACATATCCAGGTGTTAGAATGGCCAAGTCAAAGTCCAGACCTGAATCCAATCGAGAATCTGTGGAAAGAACTGAAAACTGCTGTTCACAAATGCTCTCCATCCAACCTCACTGAGCTCGAGCTGTTTTGCAAGGAGGAATGGGAAAAAATGTCAGTCTCTCGATGTGCAAAACTGATAGAGACATACCCCAAGCGACTTACAGCTGTAATCGCAGCAAAAGGTGGCGCTACAAAGTATTAACTTAAGGGGGCTGAATAATTTTGCACGCCCAATTTTTCAGTTTTTGATTTGTTAAAAAAGTTTGAAATATCCAATAAATGTCGTTCCACTTCATGATTGTGTCCCACTTGTTGTTGATTCTTCACAAAAAAATACAGTTTCATATCTTTACGTTAAAAGCCTGAAATGTGGCAAAAGGTCGCAAAGTTCAAGGGGGCCGAATACTTTCGCAAGGCACTGTATATACAAGGAGTACCGGTAGCGAGTTAAAGTGCAGGGGTAATTGAGGTAATATTCTAGGAAGGGGTAAAAGTAACTATGCAATCAGGATAGATAATAAACTAGCAGAAGTGCATGTGGAAAGTGTGACAGTGTGTCTGTGTGTGAGTGAGTGTGTGTGTGTAGGAGTGTCAGTGTAGTATGTGTGAGTGTGTGGATAGAGACTACTGTGTGCATAGAGCCAGTGCAAGAATGTCAATGCAAAAAAAAGGGGGTCAATGCAAAAATTCTGGGTTGCCATTTAAAAAATACACATACACCAGATAGGTGGTTAACTGTTCAACAGTCTTATGGAGTCGGGGTAGAAGCTGTTCAGGAGCCTTTTGGTCCCAGACTTGGAGCTCCATTACCGCTTGCCGACTTGGGTGGCAGAGTCTTTTTTTTAGGGCCTTCCTCTGACTCTGCCTTGTATAGAGGTCCTGGATGGCAGGGAACTTGGCCCCAGTGATGTACTGGGCCATACGCACTACCCTCTGTAGCCTCTTGCAGTCGGATGCCAAGGAGATGCCATAACAAGCGGGGTTTCAGCCAGTCAAGATGCTGTCAATGGTGCAGCTTTAGAACATATTGAGGATCTGAGGGCCCGTTACAAATATTTTTAGCCTCCTGAGGGTGATGAGGCGTTGTCGTGCACTCTTCACGACTGTGTTGTGTGTTTGCTCAGTGTGGATGTTGCCTGTAACCCATGGCTTCTGGTTAGGATATGTACATTGTCATCATCAATACACTTATTAATGAAGCCGGTGACTGATGTGGTAAATTCCTCAATACCATTGGATGAATCCCAGAACATATTCCAGGTTGTGCAAGCAAAACCTTCCTGTAGCTTAGCATTCGCTTCATGTAACCACTTCCGTATTGAGTGCGTCACTGGTACTTCCTGTTTGAGTTTTTGCTTGTAAGCAGGAATCTGGAGGATAAGGTTATGGTCAGATTTGCCAAATGGAGGTTGAGGGAGAGCTTTGTATGCATCTCTGTGTGTGTCTTAAAGGACGCTGGCACAAATTAGGTAAAACTGATTTCAGTTTTCCTGCATTAAAATTGCAGGCCACCAGGAGAGCTGCCTCTGGGTGAGCATTTTCTTGTTTGTTTATGGCCCTATACAGTTTGTTGAGTGCTAGCATCGGGTTGTGATGGTAAATAGACAGCTCCAAAAAATATAAACCAAAACTTTCTTGGTAAATAGAATGGTCTACAGCTTATCATAAGGTATTCTAACTAAGGCGAGCAGAACCTTGAGAATTCCTTAATATTAGAGATTGCGAAACAGCAGTTTTTAACAAAAAGACACACACACCCTCCCCTGAGCTTCCCCAACGCTGCCGTCCTGTCCTGCCGATGTATAGAACAACCAGCTAGATTTATATTTTACACGTACTTGTTCAGCCATGACTCTGAGAAACATAGCATATTAAAGTTCTTCAGGTCACGTTGATAGGATAGTCTCGAACGGAGCTCGTCCAGTTTATTCTCCAGTGATTGCAGGTTCGCCAATAGAACGGAGGGTAGAGGCGGTTTATCCACTCTCCTCCTTCTCCGGGTTTGGACCTGATCTGGGATAATCAATAAATTATGTCCTTCTCCTCCGACTCATTGAAGTAGAAGACCTCATTCAAGGTTAGTGATAGCTGTTCTGATCTCAAGAAGCTCTTTTCAGTCATAGGAAACGATGGCGGGTACATTATGGACAAAAATTGAGAAATAGCGCGTAAAACAGCTGCTAGACCCTCAAGCTGCATTTTTAAAAAAAATCCTCAGCCCTTGTTTGTCACAAATAACTTGCACTCGTGTTAGGCTGTGACTGTTGGCTGTCCCCTCCTTTCTCTCTTGTTCTCCAATCCAAAATGATACCTATCAAGTGTGGTTGCCAGGCTTGACAGAGCTCCTCATAGTTTGGGGTTGATTACAACAATCTGAACCTTGGACCCCAATTAAATCTCATCTTCCTAACACTGATATGCACAATTTGGCACAACGGGATAGTGCCCATCCCCATTTCCTGTGAGTTGTTGTCCAAGTGACAATATGAGCGGATGCAGGAAAGCATTTCTCATAAAAGGAGATTTGCATTTTTATGAGTCGGTTATGTGTGTCTGCCGTTTCCTATGAGGTCGGTCTAAGAGAATGTCATCACTGAATGATACATAATCTGTAGCGAGAAACACGTGTTTATGAAGCCACTGTCCTTTTGCTGACAGGTACTACTGGCAGATAGTTGTTAACCCTATCAGTCCCGAGACCCCAGCAAAAATTGGCTTTTTATTCCTCTGACGTTTATTTATCTGCATGTCCAGCCCTCATATTCAGCCTCACAATAAAGTGTTTTACCATTTTCTTTTCAGGACATCCAGGGCTACAAACTGAATCCAATTTGACATAAACAGTTGCATTCCTGAGTTTTATTGACACATTTCAACAACAACCAAAACCTCCAGCCAAAGCAAAAATCTGATAAAAATGAATTTAAATGAACGCTGTAAGAAAATAAATAGTTTGCTTAGTGGGAAATGAATATCTCACTAGTCAGTGACAACTGTGTGGAGTTTGTGACAGCAACTTTGTGAGTTTATTACAGTATTATAGACACTATGTCCTGGGATTTCCTATGATCTTCTATGTAGAGGAACCCCTTACCTTCTAATCACTCTTGTAAAGCTTGGGAGCATCATGAAGCAAAATAGCTTTCATAGATAATGTTTAATAGTTTGTAGCTCAAACTATTCTGACTCTACAGATGTTTTTGAAAAAAAAGACCTGGCCCCGGGCCCCTTCGGGATCCACCCTTGTCTCACAGACACCTCTCTAGCTCAGCCACTGTTAATCACACAATAAATAGGCACATCCAATGGTAAAACCCAGAGGTATGTAGCTCAAACACACAATGTTTAAAAGCGGTAGAAGTCTAGAATCATGCTGGGGCGACGGTGGGACTCATTTGGTTAAATTAAGTTTATTTTCAAACTTTTTAATAAGGATTTGCTGTCTTTGGAGAGCATGACATACAGATGTGGTTCTGTATCAATGGACACAGTTTATTTCAGAGATTTTTCTTCAAGTCAGCGTGCCATTACGATCCTCACAACTATGCAACTATGCCGCAGAGTGTTTTTAAACTCTTGCTCTAACTAGTAATTGGGGCAGTGTCCTTGTCATGGTAAGTACACCGCAAAAATATATTCTAGTAAGGCTCTCTCACTTCCTGATTTCTTCACTGATTTTGGTCTTGAAGTCATTTCTGGCCATCTCCGCAGTCTGCAGTGAAATGGCAAAGCCTTCTGCTGCGGTTGATTTTAAAAGACAGGGAGTTTTTACTTTTAAATATCCCCCCCGTCTGCGTGCACAGAAACACTCTCCACTATGCACGCAATATGTTTTGCCACTGCAGTGAAGGTTTTATGTTCTTCAGATAATAGGTTAGTCTAAGAAAGGTAAGCCGCGGCAGAAACATCACTAAGCTCGGAGGGGAGCAAAGGCCAAATTGGCTCGTATGTGCAGTTCACCGCGGCAACTGTCTCAGTGAGTCACCTCTAAGAGTTTCCAGATCATACACATTTGGTGTATTTACCAGGCTCAGACTAAATGTCCTCAACAGTAACACCACGATACAGGCTCAAACTCCTCTTCTGTAAATAGTCACAGACAGAGTGCGCTGCACTGCTAAGTGTCATTGTTCAAACAACTTGACTATATTGAATACGACAGACCAATCCGATCCCAATATAGCCTTATGAACCAAAGTAGCCAATACAGACACGGATCTCCTTCCATTTGTTCGTGAACAGAAAGTGAACAGAAAAACTAGAGGTACAGCAGGCGTGCACTTGGGTTTGAACACACATTCATATGACAGTCATATGAGGTGAACAGTGACAACAAACAGGTTGATGGTTGTCTATTATTCTATTCGTCTCTGACTGCAAGACTGTTTGTGACGACACCCATTGGTCTCTATTGCGAAAACGTTCTATTTAATAATCGATACATCAGCTTTGGCAAACAGTGATATGTTCCAGATGTGTGGATCTTCCTGTCCTCTAGCAGTCTCATACAACAGAATAACGATTTGAGGTCTTCTTTCCTGAGCAGTCAATGTTAGCGACAGATTCATGGTTCATCTATTTGGGCAGATTTCAGTGCTTTGTCCAACCTACCATCGCTATCACTTCAATTAATTACTCTCAATTAAGACACTATAAACCAATCTAAAGAATTGCTAATAAGCTAATTTAGGGACAATGAAGACTGAAACAGAGATGGTGAATGGAAGATAATGAACTCTAAGCTTGATGTCAGCCCTGTCTGCCGCTCGTCTCCTCACTATGCGACGGGAGGGATTCACTGATTGACATCAAATCAATCAAGACTTTAAGGTGGAAACTGGAAATATGGAAGATGGACGGACACCTCTACAAAATGGCCAACAAGACAACAAAAGGAGCCATGAAGATAGAGATGCCGAGGTTTGGAACATACTGTCGAACACAACTACTTAACCAGACCGTGTTGTCTAAAACATATACCGTAGGATGACAGCTGTATGATATGAGTATTTACTGTATTATTTACTGTAAACACACGATAAAAGACACTATAGGCATGTCATAGTACTGAAGCTGAGAGCATGTAAATGGGGCCAAACATAGTGCAAAGAGTGGCTACCAGGTCACCTGACTGACACCAAAACACACCTATTATGGGCTGATGCTAACAAAACATTACATACACTCATTACTGTCACCCACCAGTCAGAAATCTGAGTGAGACCATTAGGCAATGCGGGAACTCAAGAGCATTGCACCTTATTTCTGAAGAAAGCAATGTTCGTCCATGTTGCAACAGCAATACGTTCATGCTAATATGTGTTGTAATTGCTTGATAGTCAGGCCCCATGTGTCAACAAGCGCTGTTCAGCAGAGTGCTTATTAGCTGGCGGGAGACTTCGGGAAATGTGATTGGTCATGCTTCAAGCAGCAAGAGCTGTATAACCAATGGAATTGAGTGAATCGTTTCAACATCTCATTCCCTTCGCTTTTTGTGATATTTTGCACTTAACTATGTTATATTACATGTTTGATTTGGTTATAAACCAAAACAAATGTCCTTCCTTTTCACTGGTGGGTAAAATCAATGAGTAACGGAACAAATTGCGTCAGCTGCTTGTCCCTGGCTTCCATCTAAATGTCTTCCACCTGACTCTTTATTGATTTGTGCATATTTTGTGAGATGTAGCGTTTCACTCTCTCCCTCTTTCTCCCTTCACCGCTCTCGTCGCCAGGGTCCCAGGTGGATTCAGAGCAGCCCAATTTGTCATTGACTTGTCAGGCCTGAATAAGACAAACTGCTCCATGCTCATTTATCTGTTATAACACCATACCCTGAGGATTCTGGGTCAGGGGCTCACTGAGGGGATACGTACGTTACAATGTATTGTTGATGTGAGAGGTTCATGTAAAAAGATATGATAGTGCCATAATATCATGTGTACTCTCTAGGATGCACTGCCCAACAATATTGTAGTGCTCTTCTCCCCTGTCCCCGATGGTCCACGGTGTGTGTATGGTTATCACACCTGCTTTAGCTGGTCACGGTCTGGATGATCCGTTGAAAAGTAGAAATAGGTGTTTTGGCACTAGGCTGGGTCAAATGGCTGCATCCACTGCAGGATATGTATTGATACTGGAGCAGGGAAAAGGGAAAACATATGTTACTATCCTTCCCCAAAGGAATCCGGGACTCACTTTTCCTGCAACCCAATGCAGATGAGCTTCCTGATTTAAATAAATTAGCTGAAAACCCACACTAACACACGGTTATATTAACAATATTGTACTTTTCTTGTATCCTACTTTTGGCCAGCTAATAGCCTAACCACCGATCAAGCAACATTATAGACTAAAAGTTACAATCCTGTTGCTGCAGGATTATTTTGCTATCACAATATAGGTCAAATTAAGATCCTCTGATAGCTCCAGGATTAATGAGTGTCCAGTAACTTCAACACACTGTGTCAACCAGGGGAGCACTTGAACACGAGTATTTGAAGAGGGCCATATTGATATCTTGATGTCAATCATGACACGGCTGCAGACAGGGCTCTAGGGTTCCATTGGGACTACCCACTATACTCCACCTCCCTAAGGCCTGCTCATGGGAGAGAAGAGCATTACTGGGTTATTACACTGGACTAGACTGAAGGAAGAAAGATCTTCTGTATTTCGTAACACCGTGCTTGAGAACGTATGGCTCTGAATACATACATAGTGGAAGAATAGCCCCTTAATGAATATTTTGGTTCACGTGTGGGTCTTTAACACATCTGAATTTGATGAAAGACAGTCCATTAACAGAAGATACTCTCTCTCCATCTGCCCTCTAATTGAGGCCAACCTTTAGCTGTCTCTAGTGTACCACTTCAATATGCTGCTCTTGATCATCCTCTCCTCTTTTAATCTGTGTGTGTGTGTGTGTGTGTGTGTGTGTGTGTGTGTGTGTGTGTGTGTGTGTGTGTGTGTGTGTGTGTGTGTGTGTGTGTGTGTGTGTGTGTGTGTGTGTGTGTGTGTGTGTGTGTGTGTGCGCGTGTGTGTGTGTGTGTGTGTGTGTGTGCGCGCGCGCGTGCGTTCGTGTGCAGTATGCATCAGACTGTTGTCCTATATTTCCTGGTTCTTGTCAGACTTGATTAATAACACATCTCCCATTAACAAGAGCATTAACACCAGCTTTTTGTTTGTCTTCCTAATTACAGTGTTGGGAGATGCTTAATGCTGACAGTTGCATTTATGATGAAAATATAAACTTGTCACTTCACATCTCGAGAAAACAACGGAACTCCATGGCTTTATCCGGTTCATGTTTCTTTTCCTCACAGGCCCCCCTCTACTTCACATTATGTAAAGTAAATTATATGCAGGCATTCCATCCACTTACCGCTAGCCAATTTAACAACCGCTACTTTGCTACACGGTAAGACACCATTCTTATTTAATGCAGGAGTATATTTTGCAAAATCCAAAACACCACTACAGTCCACTGTCTTAATTGAAAGCTACAGTTAGAACTGCTTCTATCCATACAGTGTCTACTAACCCCTTTCCCAATTTGGCAACTAGCAATAGTCTAACAATAATGGCTTTTCTTGGAGTAATGGCATTGTCAAGTTGAAGAGAAAGGAGAGATGGAAATAGGCAGTTTTGGGGCAGACGGGTCTGTTTATGACACTGGGTGTCACGACTTCTGCCGAAGTCGGTTCCTCTCTTTGTTTGGGTGGTGTTCGGCGGTCGACGTCACCGGTCTTCTAGCCATCGCCGATCCATTTTTCATTTTCCATTTGTTTTGTCTTGTTTTCCCACACACCTGGTTTTCATTCCCTCATTACGTGTTGTGTATTTAACCCTCTGTTCCCCCCCATGTCTTTGTGTGGTATTGTTTGTTTGTAAGTGCTTGTGCACATGTTGACTGGTGCACGTCGGGTTTTGTACCCAAGTTGTTATTTTCTTGATGCCGTTGGTTTTGGAATTAAACTGCTCTGGCTATTTCCTAGTTCTGCTCTGCTGCGTCTGACGTCCCTGCAGCCAGTTACGCACCCCTTACACTGGGCTGCTGTTCAAATTCCCTGTCTGTCTGTGAATCTTTTACAGGACTATAAGACAGTCAATGTCTACATTGTCTGTCGCTTGCATTAAAATGTCTCCATAGTGTTGTGATATGGTATACTCATATACAATGTTCTCTATCATTTATTTAACACAGCTGATATAGAGGTGTTGTGTGTTGGGAGGAGAACACACAGCAGGACTCAGAGAGACTTCCCCAGTAGATGTCAGTAGAACATTCTGAGCCCAAATGTTTC
This sequence comes from Oncorhynchus mykiss, assembly GCF_057628025.1. Lineage (NCBI taxonomy): Eukaryota > Metazoa > Chordata > Actinopteri > Salmoniformes > Salmonidae > Oncorhynchus > Oncorhynchus mykiss. The sequence continues at coordinate 11,518,076 of NC_143042.1, read as the reverse complement.
AACTACACTGTTTGCTTTGGAATGATCCCCAGAAAAACCAATGCCAAGCCATGAGAAAGGAAGTGAATGGGAATAATAATGAACAACATAATGTGGGAAACAAACAGGCAAACACACTGAGAGCTTGCGAATGATAACATCCCTGTTATACAAGAGCTAATCGTAGAAAATAATTATTTCCAGACATTGCTTAGATCATTGTCTCATAATAAAAAGATCCCATCAGCTTCACAATGAATTGGAACAACAAGAGATGTATATCTCAAGAGGCCTGTAGGCTACATGTATGAGGCCATGACAAACAATCATTTGAACCGTGCCTTGTGCTGGAACAACAGCCAATAAGAATTTACAGGTTTACATGGTGGGATAGGGAGATAATAATGTCAAGTATGCGTCCTTGCGATGGGCATTACATGTGAACAAAGGCCGGATGCTGCTCGGTAGCCATTATCTTGCCCGCCCTGTGGGGGAGATGGGTGCATGAGCAGTCAGGGTCTTATGCACCCCAAAAGTCTGAGGGGGCACAAAGTACAGTGCCTTGGAAAGTATTCAGACCCCTTCCATTTTTCCACATTTTGTTTTCCATATTACAACCTTATTCTAAAATTGATTCAATCTTTTTTTCCCTCATCAATCTACACACAATACCCCATAATGACAAGACGAAAAGAGGTTTTTAGAAATGTTTGAAAATGTATTACAAATGAAAAACAGAACTACCCAGAACAATACTAATAATAATAATAATTCAATTGATTGGACATGATTTGGAAAGGCATACAGTATACCTGTCGATATAAGGGCCCACAGTTGACAGTGCATGTCAGAGCAAAAACAAAGCAATGAAGTCGAAGGAATTGTCTGCAGAGCTCCGAGACAGGATTGTGTCGAGGCAAAGATCTGGGGAAGGGTACCAAAAGGGCCTTGGTCAAGGAGGTGACCAAGAACCAAATGGTCACTCTTACAGAGCTCTTGAGTTCCTCTGTGGAGATGGGAGAACCTTCCAGAAGACAACCATCTCTGCAGCACTCCACCAATCAGGCCTTAATGGTAGAGTGGCCAGACAGAAGCCACTCCTCAGTAAAAGGCACATGACAGCCCGCTTGGAATTTCCAAAAGGCACCTAAAGACTCACAGACGATGAGAAACAAGATTCTCTGGTCTGATGAAACCAAGATTTAACTATTTTGCCTGAATGCCAAGCGTCACATCTGGAGGAAACCTGGCACCATCCCTACGGTGAATCATAGTGGTGGCAGCATCATGCTGTGGATATGTTCTTCAGCGGCAGGGACTGGGAGACTACTCAGGATCGAGGCAAAAATGAACGGAGCAAAGTACAGAGAGATCCTTGATGAAAACCTGCTTAAGAGCCCTCAGGACCTCAGACTGGGATGAAGGTTCACCATCCAACAGGACAATGACCCTAAGAACACAGCCAAGACAATACAGGAGTGGCTTCGGTACAAGTCTCTGAATGTCTTTGAGTGGCCCAGCCAGAGCCTGGACTTGAACCCGATCTAACATCTCTGGAGAGACATAAAATATCTGTGCAGCAATGTTCCCCATCCAAGCTGTCAGGGCTTGAAAGGATCTGTAGAGAAGAATGGGAGAAACTCCCCAAATAAAGGTGTGCTAAGCTTGTAGCGTCATACCTAAGAAGGCTCGAGGCTGTAATCGCTGCCAAAGGTGCTTCAACAAAGTACTGAGTAAAGGGTCTGGATACTTCTAAAAACCTATTTTTGCCTTGTCATTATGGGGTATTGTGTGTAGATTCATGAGGGGGAAAAACAATTTAAGACCTTTTAGAATAAGACTGTAACATAACAAAATGTGCAACAATTCAAGGGGTCTGAATACAATCTGAATGCACTTTATATGAGGGTGGTTGGGTGGTGGTTGGAGCATTTTGCATTTTTCAAACTGAAAAACAGCCTTTTCCTGCAATCTAGAACCATAATCATTATGCTTTATTAAATGTAAAAAATATATGTATTTTTTCTGCATATCTAAGCATATCTAAACTGTCTGTATCCTCCTGACTGGTGGTTCTTTTTTTAAACAAACGAAATATGCTTCTCTGCATCTCTGCTAAAAATCTGGGTAAAAGATTGAAAGGAATGTGAGTCTTATTCAGTACATTTAGTAAACGCTTGCTTTTCTAAAGTCTGCCAACCTTGCCAGCAGGCATGGCTAAGATAGTTAGACAAGCTAGCTACTCGAACTTGATTGATAGCCTGTAAGCCATCAACATTGCTAGGTGGCTAGTAGTATTACAAAGAAACAACAAATAAAAAATGAAACAGGACACATGTGAGGGCGCCCATGTGCTCCCTTTGATCTTGACGCCTCTGTGCGCAGTCAATGCTGCGCTCATTCAGCATGAGGAGGCATTGTTCTGGGATAGGTTAAGTCGTTTTAACCAGCGGCTAAACAAATCTCATATCACTGAGAGTGCTGTGCAGTTCAGCACGTACGGTCAATTGGCTAAACTCCTTTTACTCCTCCTCTGCAGAGGTCTGTTTTGAAGACGATCAACCAGCAGCTTTACCTTCGTATTGACTTTCTCCCCAGGTTTTCTTGCTCAGGCGTCGTGTGCGCTCTCCATGGTTCTGAAAGGCATCAACGCAATCCGCTCAAACAAACGGCCTTGGCTACCCAGACGATATTTCACAAGTAATGCAAATCAAGTTTAGGCACATTCAGAGCACAACCAATGCAACCATGATAGGACATATATCATTTGTATAGTATACAATATAATTATCACGCAGTTTGCAACTCTGCATACAATCAGTGTAGAACATCACCGTCGGTTTTGTTCGTCAAAAAGCAAGACAGGTACGCAGGGGATTTCACCAGCAACAAATATTCTAAGAAATTCTGCACTGTGCACCGCCCCCCTCTAACTCTCCCGCTCTCTCTCTCTCTCTCTCTCTCTCTCTCTCTCTCTCTGTCTCTCACATACACGCTCTCCTCCCTCGCCACTTTCTCCAGCCAAGAAGCCAGCTTTGCCTCCCCAGCTTTACTCTACAAGCATGTCCTCAGACGTGCAGCCGTGTGATGAAGCGGACCAACTAACTTCCAGAGAGCACCGGACGAAGGTAACCCGCTGCACGAGTAGCAGAAAAGCCTGAGAGCAGGTAATTAACTCACCAACATAGGTCATGCAAATCTTAAGATTTGGTTAGAGAATGGAGAGAATTGGTTAGAGAATGGAGAGAATTGCGCATGATAGGGGGATATCAATTTACTTGGGATACGTGTATAATGTAACAACATCAGACGTGGCAGGATACTGACAGAACTTTGTGCGCAACAAGCAAGGTTCGACTTGACCTATGGTATATGAATGTCTTTCTTGGGCATTCACTACATTATACTGAATCAACCGATGCTATGCAATAGAAAATATCGCATAGGAGTCATATTTCCTATCGGGGGATATAATAAACGTGTTTATCAGTGACATGGGAGTGGAGATGGTTTGCGCTTTAGACATGGGTATCTGTATATTGTGCCATGCCGTGATGCGGAATGGAATTGTCACATTGCGCAATGAAATTCAGCTTAGCAAATAAATAAATGATCATAGTGCTATGGAGATTGTTTTCTATCACCTGCTGTTGTCGTCAATATTGGAATGATTCTCTTTTATTTTGGAAAAGTAAAAAGTATTACATTCTCATATGATCCATATCTTCCTTTCAGTGGATTGTTTCTGCATCCAACACAAATGAAACGATATATACAAGGGTGGTATACAATGTTACGATAATAATCTTTAATAAGTTGTCTTAATAATTACAATGATCATAAAGGGAATATTACATTTTCCCCCATTTGCATGTGTGTGGCCGATCCATCTATGGAGCGGTTCCTTTCTCTATAGGAATGGTATTGCGCATCCCCGTGCCAAGCACCTCTCCAGCATAACAGCAAGCATTTCGTGAGAGTTGGAAAAATGTTTCTCAAAACAAGTTCAACAGAATCGAATTTTCCGCTTGGGCTATGGGCTACTACAACTGTATTGCGTTAAGCTGTTATTCTATTGTGCGACACAAAGAGGGTATACCATTTAAATATGCCGTTGATTTGTGTTTTGTATATGTTAATGTTTAAAATATTTAAAATAAAAGTTTTGAATAATCGTAGTCATTTTGCTGTGAAGTATGAAGCATCCGGAAGTTGACGCGTGATTTGGACTCGATGTCCTTGATTTGGAGACCTTCATACCTCGTGCAAATACGACTCTGTCCATCCAATGGGGACAGAATGCTATTGCTGTGTCCCCTACCCCACAAAGGAAGACAGGGAATGGTTTGTCGATTTCGTCGTCAGCCTCCATTAATTTATGCCCCCCACCATCATGACGATAAATGGACAGCACGCTGCATGAACATACGTGCTCGAATATGTTAAAGAGAGGAACTTCAATTATTTCACCCAATGCGCAATGAGTTTACTCGTGGTTGTTTTGCAGTGGTGGTGAGAGAAGGGTTTCGATTTAGTGACAAACAACAGGGTTTGTTCGACTGTGATGAAGCTGCATGTCTCACTGAATGTGCGCGTAAAAGCGCGCTTGGCACTGCGCGAGCAACCCCGAAGGATGAGTTTGGATATGGCTGGTGCATGTTGACACAGATTAGCAGATTGTATGATTGTATAACGGACAGCATTAACAAGATTGTGAGCGATTCCAGATTTCTTAACAGATCATATAAGAGGGCTTGCCTCATTATGTAGGTTGCATGACGTGTTTCAGAAATTGCGTCAAAATCAAGTTTTGAAATGAGCCACGGCTTTTGTGTTTTGAGGTCGCTGGAAGCTGGTGCAATTCCTCACGACAACGTCACAGTCGTGGCAAGCCTTTTGAGGTTGGAAAATAAAAATGTGCTTTGCATCGATTACCATCCCCATGTGATGTATGGGTCCCTGTGATCTCCAACAAAACTCTGGTCACACTGCGGGAGAACAAATGTGCCTGGCTATTCATAAATAGCCCCATAGACTCACATAAGGATAAGGATATGCATTTATCAGACCGGGATAAAGACACACTGTCTCGACTGTCCCATCTGTAAACTGTAAATATGACTGTTTTTGATCTAGTTGATGATGGCGATGAGAAAAAAACATGAATTATTTTATAGATTAAGAATCTGTGCTTGCATTACTGATTGGTCTCCCAAGTCTAAATGACGTTGGCCATTTAACAGATTGCAGAGGGGGCGAATGCTTTGAAGAAGGATGCAAATGTACCTCTTGCTAATGTGTCTGGTGTGTTTGATTAATTAGTGCACTTGATGCATTTGAGGTCCAGGTGCAGGTTGAAAAACGTGGTCATCATTTCTAACAAAAAGGCGCGGACTCTGCACTCTCTCTTTTACGTGCGTAAGTGCACTGGTAATTATTATGAACAATGTGACCCTGAATTCATTGTTGAAATTAATTGGTTTTGTGAGATAAAGACTGGCCAGACTCAACACTAGACCAATTGAATACTGAATAATTGTTGGTAGTGGTTTGGTTCTTGCAAAGTGTATTTGGTACTGGTACAGCTTGGCTGATAGGGTGCATTCTGGTGCTCACAATTAAGAGCCTTTAACAGAATGGTTATTGGTATTGCCTTTGCGCTATCTTCACAAAATAACATGCACGGGTAACCTAGTTTCATTTCCAGAGGAAAATACGATTGTTTTTTGTACAGCACTGCCATGTACAGTACAGACCCGGAATACATTTGGTGTATTTCGTTTTTCCATATTACGTGCTTGCCATCAGCTATGGTGCAGATCAGACACACACCATTGCATCAGATTATTTGTATCCTACATTATTATGTGAGCGAGCTTTTGAGAGGGTATTTTCTACCTCATATCCCCTGTCACAAACATCACATTTCTGAAAATATACAAAGGCCCTTATATAATTGCTGAAAAGCTTACTCGACTGATTTTTCCTGATTCCCTCCTCCACGGTAGGTGGGGTGAGCAGCAGTACACTTGTATAATATTTTACCGTTTAAGATGTATTAAGCTGTATGGTCAAGGGGTCACGCAGCACAGTCCTAGCAATTTGTGTGAAAAATTTGCACAATTCTTTAAGCTGTCAGTGAAATCCATACAATGCGTTGTCGATTTATCCACAGGTAAATACTCTAGCTATTTTCGTATTGGTTATCATACTTTATGCAAGCTGTACCGAGCGAGGTTGTTTTGGAAAGGATCCGTTTTTTTTACCACTTATGGTAGCATTTGCATGTACTTCTTCAGTAAATATTTACTAAGTTTACACATCGAGGACACAGTCAGTACATTACTGTCAATATATTATCGATATCACATTAGAAACGCAACCATTAAAGAGTAAGCATAATTTCCCTGTGCCGTTGTGGTTTATGACCACGATTATCCCATACTGTACTGTATAGGTATATACTAACCCTTAGGGTAACACGTTATATAGGGTTCATAAACCATATTCTATAGACTTGGAGATCTGCATCAATGTGAATATGTTGTGTTGCATATTGGCTGCTGTGGTTGACATGCTGGCTTACTAACCATGTGAGTAAAGAGGAAGAATGGGATTTGAGTTTGTGTGTAGGGAGAAGCTATGAATTAATTCATTTTTACCTATAGGGTCGTTTTTTTATCAGTGTTCATTTTTGTTTTACACTCATTCTCCAATGTATCTACACCAACCATGAGATAGATGTTGAGTTTGTTCAATGTCATCCCACTAAAGGTGGGACAAATTGACAGGCTATATTGATTTGGCAGAGAGAGTTACCATTTAGTGAGATGCTATTTGTGTGTTTTCTCTATAGGGGCACCCCAAGTTGACCCCATCCGGAGACTTCTTCCTGGGCTGAACACAATGGAGACTGTTTGACAGTGGAAGTGGAGGTTTACTGTACAGTAGCTCAGCTGGAGTTCCTCACCCCTTCATGACATGCAGTGAGCCGATGCCACTAACAGGTATGGTGGACAATTGTAATTAAGATGAATGACCTATTGTGATTTTTAAGTTGTTGCTGCTCCAGAACATGTTACTTACACTTTTCTAAATGGCTTTCATGTTTTGCATATAAGCCATCTATAGAGTTGTGGTCTGTTAGGAGAGCAGCAAGTGTCTGCTTGAGAGGGGCCACTTGAATGGCTCTGGAAGTCACACAGGTTCCCTGCCTCACTTGAAAGAGCAGCTGTTTAAGAGCAAAGTAACTTAAGGTAGCAGGCGTAAACTAAACACCTGAGCGGGGTCCCCACATCCGGTTTTCAGGAGGAAAGGAAGCTACGTTGAAAATACTGTATCCCTGAAAACAAGATGTTTCCCCGCTGAGGGTGGGAGCAGAACAGGCATGATAATTACTCACTTGTTGAATACAATTGCAAAGTTAACACTTAACACATAATGCGCTCCTAGCTTTGCCTATACATTCCCACCATGTGCGCATCATGTATGCTCACTTTTAAATGAACCCAGGCTCTAATGGAATGTTCGAGAGGCTGGCACCAGGGGTGCATTTGATATAGCAGCGAGGAGCAAAGGTGTATTTTTAAAAGTTTACATTTAGTCGGTTGTGTGTTTGATTCAACGGACATAGGCCTTTAGTGCAGTAACCCAGCGGTGGTGGGGCTGATCGAGCAGTGGTGCGGTGCACATCAGTGGAGCTGAGAGATGGCACCAGCTGAAAGGAATGCCTGATTATCACGCTTTCAATCACAGCAGGCTGCCACATCGACGCTGAGCTGCTGGTGTTAAATCACACTTTTTCATTTTATTCTTATGCAATTAACATTTTATTTTAGCTTTGTATGGATAAGCTGAGGCACCAGCGATGGAGGCTTGTTAAGGAAGAGGATGTAATTAGGCTAAAATGGGAGAATGGAATAAGAGAATGTGCAAACCTTCCACTCTAACATGTTGAGCACAATGGAGCGGTAAGGATGTTTAGCAAGTCCTCTCTAGGCGGTTTCTTGAGCAGCTACATTGACCATGCTAGTCCCACACCACTCAGAACACGGAGATGTGTCGAGATACAGCATGCCCATCTCCGCTCCAAATAAGTACTTACGTTGCACGTTGCATGATTTCCTGATACAACTCTGTAGCCTTTATTCTGTAACAATAGGGTTCTCGCAAGCCTGCAATTCAGCTCAAGGAACATTGAAAAATCCGGACAATCAAACCAGCCACGGCGCGTAAAATCCAGCTGAATTGTGCTGTCATAAGAGCAGTCATTACACCTGGTGCAGATGATGGGTTATTTATCTGACGTTGAAGGATTCAGAACTTATATAGTGTGTAACGTAGGAACTCCACAGCACTGAGTGATGCTCCTCCAGATCTTCGTCTAGCACTGTGAAGTATGGATCAAATAAAATAGTGTCATTGCATTTCCTACAAAGACTATTGGAGGTTGTTGAACTAAGCGGTATGTCGTGTGTTTTTCTTCTTCTTCTGTGCATTGTGTCAGCATATTTCATAAAAAAATGCTAAAGAGATGTAGTGACCCGGTAATTGGTTGTAAATTCCAAGCTTGCCGTTTAGTATTTCAGGGCTCTCTAGTCTATACGGTGGTGAATTACACTACCTCAGATGAACCCAGTGATGATTGTAGTGTAAAAGTTTGATAGAATACATCAGAAGCCATTACTCTTCAAAATTGGTTCTAGGTGATCTGTTTAGTGTCCCACAGGGTGAGACCTGAATACATTAAATCATGCAGGTTGGCATTTATTGGGATGACTTATGTAAAAGCTTATGTACTGGAGGAAGCTCTGCAGGGTAGTCACTAGCTGGCACAGCCACAAAGTCATACAATCGGATTTTAAACGTAACCCTCCAGGACAGGATTCATCCCAATAAGCGTCAACATGCTTTAATCATGGCCGGAGAAAATTGAAGATTTGTTGATATCATTGTAATGAATCATCCGTGCTGTATCTCTCTCTAACTCTCTTTCCTGGTCTCCTCCCTCTGAATTAGCCAGGCATCTAAAAGGTTGCAGTGTCTTTGAGGTGCACCGTGACACTGCTCCATTCTAATCAAGAGGGTTCACTGCATTAACCTTGGGCTAGCAGCTAGCCTATCAGCTATTGTTGGGACACAGCTTAGAGATGGAAGAACGAACTTCCCTACTGCTGTCTGTAGACAGTGCCGAATCCTTTGTTGTATCATAACAGAGAACCAAGACTGCTTAGTAATAGTAGTACGGGCCTCCCGGGTGGCGCAGTGGTTAAGGGTGCTGTACTGCAGTGCCAGCTGTGCCATCAGAGACTCTGGGTTCATGCCCAGGCTCTGTAGTAACCGGCCGCAACCGGAGTGTCCGTGGGCCGATGCACAATTGGCCTAGCGTCGTCCGGGTAAGGGAGGGCTTGGCCGGTAGGGATGTCCTTTTCTTATCTCGCACCAGCGACTCCTGTGGTGGGCCGGGCGCAGTGCGCTCTAACCAAGGTTGCCAGGTGCACAGTGTTTCCTCCGACACATTGGTGCGGCTGGCTTCCGGGTTGGATGCGCGCTGTGTTAAGAAGCAGTGCGGCTTGGTTGGGTTGTGTTTCGGAGGACGCATGACTTTCAACCTTTGTCTCTCCCGAGCCCCTACGGGAGTTGTAGTGATGAGACAAGATAGTAGCTACTAAACAATTGGATACCACGAAATTGGGGAGAAAAAGTGGTACAATTCAATAAATAAATGAATAATAAAGTAATAGTAGTACTACTAAGTAGTAGTACCATCGATATCACAATATATTTATCTGCCTGTTTTCAGTTCTCAGACACAGCTGAGGAAGCCTCAGGTGTTCCTAAGTCCTGCCACTCATCCAGTAATAATTCCGGCTGCCATTCCCGGTGCTTAATTGCACTAAGCCTCGGCACCGGATAAATCCGGCACTGCGCTTCTAGCTCCATTATTATTGGCTCCATAAAACATTCAGCAGTCCCCGCTCCCGTTGGAACCATGGCGGAGCAGTGACATTGTAATTTTGCAGCCAGATCTAATTCCTCCATGATGTGGGATTGGGAGATTGGAAGACAATCTCTCACACACAGGTTGGCTATTGGAGTTGCATTTGATGGTGAGGGACACAGAGAATGAGTCCAAGAGAGGAAAGTGTTAAGGGGTGATTTGTTTTCCCAATCCCCATTCTAAACTCAGTAGGTAGAGAATGATACAGCCAGTCTGGCTCATCTGGCTGTTATTGTTACCAACTCTGCCCAGATAGAATATACTGGACTCTAGAGGGATGTTTTCCACTACAGTGCTACTGCTGTTGATGCTGCTGACTGTGTGAATGTTTGTGAGAGAGCCTTGTGTCAATTTCTCCCCTTTCGGGTCATGAACACTAACGAGCAATTAGACAGGAAGAGGGACGATGATACGAGGCTGAAAAAACGTCTCCCTACAGTCCTGGTGAGTTTGAGCTCTTTCAGGCAGAGTCTGACAGGACTGGGCCTTTAATCATTCACAGCCACTAACAGGACCAGTGAGACTGTCTGAATGGGTTTGTGTTATGTCAGAAAGATAGCATCTCAAACATTTGACATTCACACTCCAGGAAGCCGTACAGATACACACGCACATAAACTCATGGTCACACAGCACACTGGCACACATACGCACACACACACACACACAAACTCCTATGCCCATCCTTTTCTCTTCATTCACCATTCCCTGGATCACCGTCATCATCTCTGTTTCCTGTTTCTCATCTACACACTTAGAAAAAAAGGTGCTATCTAGAACCTGAAACAGTTCTTCGGCTGTCCCCATAGGAGAACCCTTTGAAGAACCCTTTTTTGGAACCCAAAAGAGTTCTACCTGGAACCAAAAAGGGTTCTCCAATCGGGACAGCTGAAGAACCCTTTTGGAAAACTTTTTTCTAAGAATGTACCTTACAATGATGCCCTCTTTCTCCTGGATACTGGGCTTCCCCCAAAGGTTGACATGTCTACCAAGGTGATAGGTTAATCATGTGTATTTCTTGAATTAATTCAGCATTTCCCCTGCCCTAGTGGATCTGTTGTTTTCCCATCCTCAGCCATTCACTTTCAAGAACTAAGTGTTTTCAGCCCCTATGTAAAGGACTAACATGGTTTTAAAGGTCATTCTCACACTTTCAATTCAATTGTACTCTTAAAAGGCTTTAACATCTTAATTACTAATCCTTATTGTAAACCTCTGTAGTTCTATGTCACCTTTGCCCTGGTCCTGTCCTCTGACCATTAAGGAACCCTAAATGCCCCCCACTCTCGTCAAACTAGAACGCTTTATTTCATTCTCTGTTCAGTAGATACTGCCAAAACATACCATTGAAAGGAATTGGCACGAAATTACAGCATCAATCCATTTTTCCGTTTAGTCCTGTTGCGAGCCTCTTGCAACATAAATACTATCATTTTTTTTGTGGTGAATGTTCAGAACTGCAGAATGTGCCAAAGAAGCAAGTCTGTAAATTGCCTATGCAATTTTACAAAGCAATTGTGCTTCTCCCATACCAGTGTCAGTGGAGAAAAAAAAGGCAATCTGCGAAAATTAAACTTCAATTAGAGTAGTGGAGAGACTACTGCTTCACACAAAAGCTCCATTTTGTACAGGCCCACACGCTCTCACCAGCTAAACACAGGCCCTGAACTGAAGATAATGACGGAATCATAGCAGAGAAAAATGCTCCTGTCCAAGACGCTGGCTAATTTAAGGAGCAGAAAGGGAAAGGGAAAGGGGGATACCTAGTCAGTTGTACAACTGAATGCATTCAATTGAAATGTGTCTTTCCTCATTTTTTTTTTCTCTGGGATTCAATCCAGCAACCTTTCGGTTACTGGCCCAATGCTCTAACCACTATGGTGGTGGATCATGTTGAACACGTGTTAAAACCGAGCGATACTAATGCAGGCAATGATCATTTGAGGTTACAGATTCAGCAGTGCCTCAGTTGATTCTTGTGCATTTGTGAGTGCAGACCTGTTTATACTGTAGCTTCAGGTATAACTCATTTAACCTTTTGTTTCTTTTCCACTATGTTGTGTAGTAAAGTTAGATTTACTGCGGCTGTCCATTCTGTCTAACTATACGTAAACGCAAGACAAAGTCCAGATAACGGTTGTAAATACCGCTGCCTTGTTTGTCTTGGATGGCATTTCGTAGATGTCTGTTATTTTCTTGTTATTTCTCAGAAAGAGCAAAGATGTGTGTCTAGCTGTGCCCGGGGGGACAGTGGAGGGAAATCACTGGAGAATGTAGATATATCCCAAGGAGGAAGAGCGACAGGGACAAAGAGGAAACAGGGTCATGACATACTTCCACTATCAAAACAAGACCAGGACGACTCCAGACATATGATATTTCAGAGACATTTCCATAAGCCAGAAGCACAACATGTCCGGATCATCCAATACCTAGATATCTAGCTAACTTTCTCAACCTCAGGCTGTCAGTGAGAGAAACGACCAGCCATTTGGCCTATAGACCTGCTGCACACAGATCCATGACTCGACCCGACATTCATGAAGAAACCATTGTGGACAAAACCCTTTCCAGGTGGCTGAATTGACATTTGGAATAAATGCCATGGAGAAAGAGTGTATTTCAGCCATTTGTGTGCGTTTTAGGAACTGTGCCCGGCCGTCCCCCCGCTGATTCAATGTGGTATTTATATGCGAGTTCTGTGGGTTTTTGAAAGGATTTATTATTTCCGTTATTATCTTTAGACTCCCCGTTGAGTCAGCTAGCCGTGTCAAACTGAACGGCCCCGTCTGATATGCTGTTACTTTGAGTTGGCAGAGACAGGGTTGCCGAGGGGGCCCAGAGAATACAGTGTGTCCGTGTAACACAAACACACTCGGGGGATAGATTCTCTGAATTCACACCCTCTGACAGACCTCTCCAGGAACCATCCAAGAAAGGAGTCAGGACGCTAAAGAAAAAGAACAAGAAGCACAACCAGAGAAAAAGTCTGGGCTTGTCAGACCAGCTGGAACAAAGACGAGTAGAGAACAATGAACAGGCAAGCGAGCGATAAAAAAATAAATAATTCCAGGACAAAATCAGAGGGGCTTCGGCTCAGAGACAAGAGATAATTGGGAGCTGTTAGAATGCAGGAGACACTATTCTCTCTGCTTCACCGTGTTCCGTGAACGTGGAGGTGGAAGGTATTTGGTTATTGTCCTACTGGTCTATCTCATCAGTCAGGATGGTGGCAACCTGGCCATAGATATATCAGACCAGATGCCGTGTGATGAGTGTGTCTGTGACGTATTGGCCTACATCCTGAGGTGGCGGTAGGTACAGACAAAATTCAATTTTCTTTGCTGTTTTTACCAGTCAGTCCCCATCCTTAAATACCCCTGGCTTTCATTAGAGAAAAGCCTGCAGCTCATTTCAGCAAGCAAGTCCTGTTGTGAGTATAAGCAGCAGGCCGCAATGCTGTCTTTGTTGCAGTTAAACAGAACTACAGGGAAAAGGGAGGGATTGGTTGCCAAAGAGTAACTACTTTCTTCTGTAAATAACAGAATGTCTTTGGATATATAACAATAGGCTTGTATAGAGATGAATACATGCTGAAAAAAGTTGAATGAGAAATCTGCTCTGCTTTATTCCATCAGACTAAACGTACAGTATGTGCATTCAATGTAGATATAATCTTTACTCCACAGACATTGGTTCTGAATTGGCTGGTGTTGGCTGAGTGGTGCTGTCAACCAAACTGCCTCATTTTGCCTTTAAGGTCACTCAGATCCTTCTCATTATTATGTGCATGGTGAGAGAACATTTCTGCGAGCCAGTGGTGACTCACCATGGTCTTGCCTATTGACTGAAGTCTGGAGGCGTGACAGCTTTCACAGTTTTGGGCAGTGGAATGATGAACTGCACTTAAACTCCCTAGCAGCGATAATGTCAGGAGAGAGCATTAAGTCTAGGTGACATGAATGAGAAAAGAAAAACATGTAAACAATGACTAACATTTTAACCTGTGTGAACAGGATGACAGTGGCTTAGACTTGGAAGATCAACCACTTATTGGCTATGATGGAAAGGTCTCCAGAGTAGTACCACTTATTCAGCCTTCCTAGTTGATTTATACCTGATTCATTTGGAATACGTCTCCATAGATCCAAACCAATATGGCCTCCTGTCTCCCAGTGTATCAACCTGTAAGCAAAAATATTTGAAATAGGCTGGGTAGAATCATTATGTCTGCCATCACATCAGGCATCACATACCTTGGAATTAATCCAGAAGGACCCGGATTCTCATACTGAGTTAATTGAGAATTAAGCTGTGTAATTTCGTGGCTCTGGAAAGAGATCCCTAGGGGACGTCTTTCCAGTGATCTATTAACTTGTGATTTATTGGTTCAGTTGTTCTCCTTTCCATCGCAACCTGACCTCCTTCCTCCTCTGTTTCAGTTCATTATTCTCCCTCTCCTCTCCCCACAGTCGCCTGTCTGTCTCCATCTCCCTCCCTCCCCTCGTGTGTTCTCTCTAGCTCTGCTTCTCGCCTAAGCGCTGTGATGGGCTTTTCCCATGCAGCTGGTTCTTAATGGAGGCCCTGCTCCAGAAAGCTGATGTTAATGTTGACTGGGATCACCGACTCTCCTCCGAGGCACAGAGTGGTGAGAAATGACTGTGCTACCTCCAGCCGGCCTGGCCCAATAACTTCTCATGTATGGATCCGGAGGCCTGAACAGGGGAAAAGCGTACTGTTTGGGTTTAGAGGAGGGGTGAGTGGGGAGAGGGGGGAGGCGGGAGGAGTAGGGTGTTTATGATAGGATGTGTATGAGTGTATACTGATGTCTGAAGAAATTAAGGTGAATGATAGCAGGTCATGAAGGATGATGAAGGAGGGTTAGTATGCATTTGGGAGACATCCATGCCTGACAGGACAGTGTGTTAATAAAACAGGGAAAGTGGGCCTGTTGCTCCCTCAAGTATTGGTTCGTCCGTCTTGCTGTCAACAGCATTGACAGTCAGCCTGCTCTGCTCCTGCTCTGCTGTGCCAACCTCCCTTAACCTCACAACCCTGTCTGACAGCCCTGGAGATGTGCTCTGTTCTGAGAAAGAGAGGTGTGTGTGTGTGTCTCAAGACGGTGCGGTTAGCCTCATTTACATCAGAGGATTGGTCATGACAGTGACCCTCGCTGACGAACGTAAGCAGACAGAGATCCCCCCGTCTGTTTTCTTCACGTTCTGCCATCAGTCCCCGGCTCAGAGTCTGTAAAGCAGCCATCCATGCCACAGCCTCGGTGACAGCACAGGAAAAATCACATGTCATCACTCCACACACCGTCCCCTCACATTCCCAGGGATGCGTATCCTGCCAGCCTTGCTATGATCTCCACAAACCAGACCAGGCATCCATTTTACATTGAACGGGGGTGGGGGCTGGTTCCATCCTGATTGGGTGACGTTCTAGTGTCTGTGTTATTTGTGACTGTTGGAAGGCCATGGTGTGCGAGACCCAGATACGCATAGCGACTCATTCCCCAGTGCTTAGAGCCAGGAAAGACCGATCCGTCATGCAAAGATCACCGTTGTCCTGTCTCTTTGAAGTGATGGTTGGATTTGGTGAGGCAGGACACAGTGCCTCCGGTGTGAAAAGGTTCTACTACCGCGGGGCGACTCGTTCAAAAACGCAGTCGCGTTCCATAAGTATGTATGAGACCAGGTGTGTAGCCAGGAGCCCAGCCAAGTCAATCCACTTCCAATTCACCCTTGGTTGGGAGTAATCCAGTATGTAAGTGTCTTTTTAATATTTTCTTTGGAAGTTGTGGTAACCCTTGCTCTCACATAAACCTACAGGGGAGCAACATTAATCAAAAGAACACAGAAGGGGTTTGATGGATAGGGTTGATGATTTGAATTTCCCCTTAGAAATTATGGTTTTATTCGTCTCATCTATGGGCTTAAATCAGTGGAACGTCCGTTCCAACGGTGCCCGGCCCTCTAAATTGCATGCAGGACTCAAAAACGGGAGATTTATCGACTTCCTCCACTGGCCTGCATGAATTATTTATTAGTCAATGTCTCTCACACAAACCCCAGCAGCTCTTTAATCCACACTGATATTAGCCTGCCTGACTGTATATTGGTGGACTGAGAGACGTATAAAAACCGAACTTCTGCGACAACACATCTCTCTCTCTCTCTCTCTCTCTCTCTCTCTCTCTCTTTGTCTTCAGTTTATCATGCAACTTTGAAAAACTTTGTTTACTTTTGATCTCAATGCTTTGCCCGGTTGACCCAATGAGGCATTGTGCAGGCGGTGTCTGCCAGAATGATGAGGTATATGGTCTTAGATTATCCTTTGAATTACCTGTTTCTGTGCATGTAAGATTGGGAAGGAGAGAAAGAAGCTGGCAGACTAGGGGGATTAGGAGGGGCTGATACCCAGAGTAAAGGCTGTCAATTTGTTCACTGTGAGGAGATGTGATTGAGCATGTCTGCTGGCTACTTGGACCACAGCCCCACGTCTCCCCAGTGCAGGGATTGATTGAGTCGTACCTGCCTAGGGTTCCATTGGCCCTGCGCCTGTCCACGGGCCACGTTCCCTCTCCCTGTCCAGTCTGTCAGCCCCTGAAGTTATGACATCATGAGCCCCCTCATAAGGCACCTCCATTGTTTTGAAATGAAGGGACATCAATTTCCCAGACTCCACTGCCCAGCGGATGATTTGTGAGTGCTATTATACTCAGAAATCGCTCTGGAAAATGGCTGCGGAATGGAGAGAGTTTGGGAGGGGTGACTTGCTGCATGGAAATGGTGTCTAAGCTGCCTGTTTTGGCCAGTTCCAATAGTGGTATTTCACCCTTTTGGGGTCAAAACCCCACATACACCTACATGTAGATCTACTCAGATTACAGAGTTGATTATCATGATTATTAAGCTACTATTTTTGCCCTGAAAGTGGCATTTGGAGAAAAATATGACTTTGTAGATAGGACTGCCAGCTAAGAGAGTGAGAGATGGAAATAAATAGCGAGACAGATGCAAAAAAATGACCAATCACCTGGATGTCAATGGAGCATTTCCAGAACTTTCTCTCTTGTCATTTGTAGAAGCAGCAGACCTGGGTACCATCCAGTTGACAGGTTTTCATGTCGAGGCTTGACTAATTAGTTAGAAAGCCATCAGAGTCAGAAATAAACTACTGACTATTCGAAACACGCCTTCCAAACTTGATCACAATGGATAGGTAATGCATTATACATTCCGATTTCATTATGAATAAAATAAAACATTTTTTTGTACGGAAAGCGTGTGTGAAATTGTTTTTATTTCCTTGAAGAGTACCAAAATATGGCAACAAAATATGAAAATGTAAAGATCAAGTCGCATTCATATTTCAAGTCTGCCCTAATTCAATCTCCTCTATTTCCTTTTCAAAACATTTGTCCACATTTCAACTCTAAACTTTAACGGATGTAAGAGTGTGAATCTATTTAGCGTCCTTTCGGGAAGAAGTAACTTACAGTACTTTTGCTTTCAGGAGCCACTCGGCTCGACACAATACGTGGTCAAATGCAGAAAGTTATCAGTGACATGCAGGAACGTAACGTCCTCTTCACCACTCACCGAAGAATTCAATTCTCCCACATGGACATGACAGCAGAGGGCTATTCTGCATGGGCAAGATAAACATTACAGTGGAAAACAGTGAAATAATAAATGCTGAAGGAATATGTTGGGATATTTATCTGAAGGGCCTGAAGATTGGGCCGAGGTGGGGAGAGGACTTGTTTTTGCCATTGGCAGATTGTGACCAGACCTTCTGAATACTAAACATACTAGTTCCTTTTGTTTTCTGATAATCCATCCCCGTGCATTGTTGACTGTAGATGACAACACAATATCCTGGTCTTTGCCCGTGGGAGTGTCACTGATGTTTGGGACGGGATTTACTAGGTTCGGTAGTTATTCCCATCTTTTCTCTCGTACACAACAGCATTTGCGTTTACTATGGCCATTGTTATGGCAGGAAATTAGAAAACAAAAAGTCAATTTTAAAATAAGCGTTGTATCCATTAAACACAAACCAATTCTCGATGGATACAGAACCAAACAACGCAAAATAGCAATATCTGAAAAGAGCCATTGAGATGCCATCGGTATTGCAGCAATTGCAATGTCAAATATACAAACTGTACAAGTTCTCACAGAGTTCAAATCGACAGCATAAACAATGCATTCATTCACACAAAAAAGCTGTATATTCCTATATGTTCCTGCCAGGAGTTCACAGTTAAGCTATGAGAATTGCATTGTGTAAACTACAAAGGGAACAGGATAGCCTAAATCTCTGTCACTGTAGTAACCTCTGACCTCAGATAGTATTACATCAGAGTTGAGAGAGAAGACGTCCTCTCCATCCTGTAACCTTTGTTTCACCCAGATATCCTCGCCTGCTTTTCCAGGAGTATCCCCTGCTATTCCTCTTGCAGAGGGAAATTTAATTTTAAAAGGACTCCTCGCCGGAATTCTTTCTAGTTGTGAATGTAATTATATTATCTCAGAGAAAACCCCTCCTCCGTTCTTTTCCCATCAGCTACTAAACCTCTGGGAGTGCCACCATTGATTCACTCTACTGCCTGATGATGAGTTCATACAGCGCTCCACACGCACTGTTCCCATTTCTCACAGCCTTCAAATGTTTAGGTCTGATTTACATAGATTTAATACGTGTAGGTTTGAAAGGAAGGTCCAGCATTGCCATCAAGATTAACCTGATCAAATCAAATCAATCAAATCTCACTGTGCTGGATGGTGAAAGACAGTAGTTGGCCATAATGTCTGAGCTAACCTTTATGATACCGATTTAATATTGATTCACTTCTTATCAGCCCTCCTGTGGCTGGCTAACCCTCGCACCATTCTCTCCCAGTCTCTCCCCTGAACTTTAGACAGAAATCTTTTTATTCCAGTGTAAAGTCAGAGCTCAGCAGAATAGACTGCTTTCCTCCAAAGGATGATGAACACTGTAAAATCCCACTTTTCGATAGCAGGGATTTCTAGGGGGATGGGATGAGGTTGAATAAATATGCAGAGGCTGCATGGTTTTGTCCGAGAGCACAGAGTGAACAGACCTGCTTATCGGGTTTTAGATAATATGTGGGAAAAAAACAAATCCCCTGACCTCTGAATGTTTTTATCGTGGCGGTTTTACTAGCCTGTAGTATTCACTGCCTGCTTCCTTTAGCCATTAAAATCGGGGGTCCATTCTCCAACAGGCTGTTTTTGTAGTCAGACAGCAGCGAGGGGGGTGGCAATAGAATCTCGTTGATATTCATCTCACATTGAGCTAATTGTGAAGTTGTTGGGCTGTTTACGCACAAATCTGAAATTGCCTCATAAACAGATTACATGGGAAATGTACAAGAGGGAAGCGTTTGATTGAAAAGTTGCAATAGAAGACTGGTTGAGTGGAGGTTTCATGACTGTGTACAATTATATACGCTACTTCCAGAGAAAGATTTAATAAGCAATCACCCCTCTTGTCAATGTCTTCCAATATTAGCATAAATGAATCCTTCAGTCCATTACGCTAGTTTCTGTATGGATGTCATGCTTGATGATTGCCAGTCATCTCCAGTGTTATGTACAGAGCCAAATTCGTTGTTGTTCAGTTGATGAGAGAAGAACCTCGAAATCATATCAAGATATTAGAAGTCCAAAATAGAACACAATGCATTTTCCAAAGAGCACAATGCAAGATCAACAGCTGTTTCAACATAATCTTCCTCCTGCATGCTAAATTAATCACACACAAAAAGAGTTGATGTAGTCAGTCAGGAAAACATGGAATACCACAATTCATGGTATCCGTGTAGGGACTGCTCACTTGGCCAGCTTCATCTGAACCTATATTAGTCATAGGTATGACAACTCTATGAGTGACAAGGTCTAGGACAACAAGTGCCAGCCGCGGGTTCTACCTGCACCAGGGTCAACTACTATAATGTTTGCATTGTCATTCTCTAAATCACCTCGCTGGCGTCGTGACGGGAAAGGCCTTCCGCCTCCTCATTCTCCTCGTTCTCCTTAATGAGCGCAGTTAACACAAAGCAGGAATATACTGGGACATACTGAGTGGGAGAGAAAAACAGAAAGCAATGCTAATGGCTAAGTAAACAAACTAATAACTGGAGCGCTCGGCCCTGGGGTTAAACAACAGACCCCTCTAATCACTCTCTTTGATTCAGTTGCATTGGTATTCATACAGGGAGCAGCCGATGAACACGGTCAACTCCAGCCCCCGGTGTCTGAGACTCATGCCGGTACGTCGGAATGAACAAGCTGCTGCAGACATATTCACCCATGGAGAAAAACACAAAAACACATGTGTACGGTATGTTCCTGTAAAAATAGCATGCACCACTTTCTTAGACAACTGCAAGCAACTCATCTGTGACGGATGAAAGGTTGCTGAGAGCATTTGAGGTTGATCAATATCTAGGGTAGGCAGTCTGAGAATAACAATTCAAGTAAATACAAAGAGATCCATAATTTTAACAAATATACAGAAATATGGAATAGAGAGTAGTGAGAGCTCTGCATTGCAGAGATGTAGCAGAGGCTGATTGACGAACAGCTTTTCAAAATGGTATAATCAAGACGTTATAGAAGGCAGTGAGCAGAGACACGCACTACAGCTGGTAGGAAGGCACAAAGTAGACAACAGGGAGAGCTGGTTAAGACGTCAGCTAAAAGGTGATTCTCATTGACGAACATTTTAGAATAGACCCTAAGATCTATAACAGCCCCAGAACCCTGAGAGTCAAGCCTCGTCATACTCCTGAACCATGATAGAGCAGCAGCCCATACTTGGAACCCGGGCCCTGACAATTGGCGCGGAGGGACACCGAATGCTAGAACATTGCATTATGGGCTTTCCCTCCTGAGTATTTCAAAATGGAAACACTGGCAGGCCTATTTAATGGGTTATTCTAGCTATAGGGTATTTTCAAAGCATTTAACAGTTTGATAGCGGTGCAAATATGTTTTTCTGTAAAAGGAGAATTATACTAGTCTCTAGGGGGTATCAAATGGAAATGCTACAGTCTTTGGACATAAAACATCAATTTCACCGGGGATTGCGTGAGGGGAAATTGCGATGACTCTAAAAACATAATATGAATTATCAGGATAAAGGTAAGACCCAGAAGCAGACCGAGTTGAAGTAACAATGTTTATTACAGCAACAGGGGCAAAGGTACAGGTCAGGCAGAGGTCGGTAATCCAGAGGTGGGGCAAAGGTACAGGACGGCAGGCAGGCTTAGGGTCAGGGGCAGGCAGAGTGGTCAGGTGGGCGGGCTCAGGGTCAGGACAGGCAAGGGTCAAAACCAGGAGGATAAGAAAAGAGAGACTGGTGAAAAGCAGGAGCTGATACAACACACGCTGATTGACATGACAAACAAGACGAACTGGCCAGCGACAAACAGAGAACACAGGTATAAATACACAGGGGATAATGGGGAAGATGGGCAACACCTGGAGGGGGGTGGAGACAATCTCAAAGACAGGTGAAACAGATCAGGGAGTGACAATAAATAGGTTAAATCCCCCGTAGTTCATGATGCAAACTATTCTACCCAGGGGGTGTCCAATGCACCCCCTAGGTAGAATAGCGATGAAACCATTTGCTTGCTTATACCAGAGACAATTTGAAGTATAACTTCATGTCTACTATTTGCTGCATATAAACATCTCTCTTGAGTTTATCGTTCTCTGCACAATGTCATAGCAAGCTGTTGCGCAACATTAACTCACAGTAAGCCAGTGCATATGGAAACATCCTATTTAGACACCCATGGAGGTCTGCTATACTGTGTGAGCATGCTCCGCACCTATCTGCAGTCTGCACCCCTCTCTTCAAGGAGGGCTGAGCTGAGATATTTCCCAGATAAATGGTTCTGTCACCCAGTCAGGACGCCGTAGAGGCATGTCAGAGAGACAGAGGGCCTCATTAAGACGTCTTATAGCCAGCGCAGCACCGCAGCTCCCCTGGCCCTTCTGGAGCTGTACTGACCCAGGAGGGGTGATGATGGCAGACATCCTCTCAGAGCCCTCTGGGCCTTCCTGCCTCACCACCTGTACTCTACCCACCGGCAGGGGGGAGAGAGGAGCAGCTGCCATATTTATAAAGGTGATTCTGAGAGAGTAAAGGGGTAGGGTGTAGTTTCTCCGTTATATCTGCTTCTCCGTTATACGCTGCTATCTGCAGCTTTTTTACAAGGTTGAATGGGGTAACTTAAACTAACAGATTAAATTGACACCATACATTTCAGGCATTGATGGTAGTGATAGCATATGCTTACTTTTATAATATCTTAATTCTGCCTAATCAGAAACAATTGAATTTACTGTTTACCTCGAAGGCTTCTGTTTACCACTGAAATCACAGGGGGGTAAAGTCTAGATTGTAATTAGTTTCAGATGTTCTGCAGCTAAACCCTAGGAGATTCAGTTCAATCTTGAGTTGCTTATTCTCAGCTACAAAGTGGAATAGAGTATGTACAATTGATAGGCTACAATCTAAACCTTGCCTCAACCACCAGATGATCTCTAACCTACTACAGTAGTTCAGATCATTATGTTCAACAACCAACACAAGGACACCAGCTCTGACCTCACAAACCCACTCAGTCACATAATCGTACACACACTTTCATTTTTACACATGACCCTCCTGTACACACACACACACACACACACACACACACACACACACACACACACACGCACATATATGTATATATATATATATAAACACACACACACACACACACAGCGATGCACCAGCCAGGTCTAGAGTAAATCAGCGATCACAGTCTGTTGGGACAGGCAGGCAGCTTTATTAAATCAAAGCCCCCTCCCCAGAGGGCAGGGTAATTTATGAGGGAAGATTAAGGTGATGGAGTATGGACAAAGACAGCAGCCACAGCCAGACAGGATCCATGGAGAACCAAAGACCACACTTCACAGCCCTGATGGGCATTCTCACTGACACACAGATGACTCTCCAACCGGGACAGATACAGCTTGCGCCACAGACAGAGAAGAAGAGCGCCACAGACAGAGAAGAAGAACTCAACTTTATTGGAACTCAGCAGAAGCTGCCTGTCTTTCATCACCATATCGCTACTTTACAAGCGGCCTCACTTGTATGTTTAGTCAGCAAGCAATCTTCATCAGGTATTAACCAGATGTTGAGAAATATAGCTTGTGTTCAAAATAGCGAGGATGTGCAAAACACCAATGTAAGACCTTGAATGGTTTCTAATATTATCATCAGCAAAATTGGCGCCGGCAATGTCATGTCATATAATCTTTTTGAATTTCCAGTATCGTCATCATGTGACTGTCACTGTCAGGATGGGGTGTTCCCTGAAGAGCCAGAAATACCTTAATTAAACAACGGAATAAGAACTTCTCACAGTGATGCAAATTCCTCCAACCCGTTCCACATGATCAGCTCCCACCAGAGTGTACTTTCCTTTACGTGTGTCTGATCAAACTAACGGCGTCTCCTATTAGACTAATGAATGAATTATAGCCACAGAAACAAAGATCATTAAGCACATTTTCACCATGGGGACAAATCATTTGGACAATGTAACGTTGGACAATGTGAAGAGAAATGATCTGGTAGCCCACCAGTTCTACATATGGACTCTACGTTATCTGCATTGAAGAGAAAATTACCTCCATCACTCCTGTCACGCCTCAAGGGTGCCATTTCATCTCTGAGGGGCTTTGTGAGTTCTACACTGCCTTCTTGTTTCAGTGTGATTACTCATAACAGGCAGAGTAGGATATTGTCTGGCAGAATGTGTTGTAATGCACACACCCGCGTCCCATAAACAGAACACGATATCATATTTGAATCTGCTCTGGGATGACAGTGTACAAAACACAACCATAGCCACAGGGCTTATGTCTCATCTAATAACTTTTGTATTTTTTATTCCTTATTTTAATACCTCGTGTTCTTTCGCAGCCTGCGGTTCGGTTCATAAGCAGGTGTTGCATTCATTCTCCACTTAAGGTATAGTGCCAGGAGTGTTTTTATGTAGCGGCTGGTAAAGAGCTTTCAAAACTCTGTGTGGTTGTTTTTGTCGCACTGCTTTGCTTTATCTTGGCCAGGTCGCCGTTGTAAATGAGAACTTGTTCTCAACTAGCCTACCTGGTTAAATAAAGGTGAAATAAAAATAGAAAATAAATGACATTTTTCTGTTTCAAATATTTTTTATTGAACACACACAAGAATGGTGTATAGATATACAAGACATGTATACAATTCTTATCTAAACATAAGAGAGCAGACAGGAACAACAAGACCCAGAGTTCTGGGTACAAAACAAATAATACAAAACACGACATACAAGACAAGAACATGTAGAAGGAAAGAGGGTAGATGTCACCCCCCCACTTATTCCCCCCGTTTATCCCCCCTTTATTCCCCCACCCCCCCCAACTGCTCGGGTGGCAGGGCCAGCACATGATGCCCAAAGGTAGATTAAAATATTACAATTGAGAGTGCGTTAATAAGTACAAATTCACAGCGCCGACTCGTCCAAGTAGGAGAGGAAAGGCTGCCAGATTTGATCAAATGTTGATCATTTATTGTTCAGAATATATCTAATTCTTTCTAAGTGTACAGTGTTTGCCAATTCACTGAGCCATAATTTGGTAGAGGGCGCTTCCCTCCTTTTCCAAAACAACAAGATTAATTATTTTGCCGAAATGAGACTGTAAGAGACGAGTTGTTTTTGGGGGTTGGTTAATCTGTTTAGGGACTCAGACACTCTCAGGATTATCAGAAGCGAGTCTGGGTCTAATGAAGTCTCCAAAACTTCAGAGAGGATCCCAAAAATTCCACACCAATAACCATGCAAGCTAGAGCATAGGGCAAAGCTGTGGAGTAGTGTACCCTGCGCAGCCTGACATTTATCACACATGTATCAGGAAATATCCTATGCAGTTTAGTTTTGGAATAGTGTAATCTGTGTAATACCTTGAATTGTATGAGACGATGTCTGGAATTAATGGAGAATGTGTGGATATACTCCAAGCTCTCTTCCCAGTCTGCCACCGAAATGTCAGTCCCTAGTTCTTCCTCCCATTTTGCCTTAATGGCATGTGTAGAAGGTGTACTAACAGATTGAAAAGCATCATATAGACACGATATCAGTTTGTCTGAGGTGGGGCATATTTTTATGCATCCGTCAAACATGGAAGGTTTAGCATTCCCAAATGTTGGGAGGTGTTTTCTAACGTAGTCTCTAATTTGTAGGTATCTGAAAAAATTACTTCTGGGAAGATTATAAGTTTCCCTCAGCAACTCAAAGGAAGCAAAGGTCCCTTCTATATATAAATCCCCTATGATACTTATCCCCAACTCTCCCCATCGCTCAAAGGTGTTATCAAGGTTAGAGGGGGCAAAGGAGGGATTCCTGGCGACAGGGAGCATGAATGACATTGGTCTAAACTCAAAGTGGACTTTAATTTTCTTCCAGATTCGGACTGTGCTATGTATAATAGGATTGTTACAATAAAGTGACATCTC